>NW_024467092.1:0-143596 GCF_017591425.1 Ochotona curzoniae
TGCAGAAAACTCCACATTCAGTGAGATCATCAGAGCCAACGCAGTTTTCTGCTACCTTTGAAAACCAAGGTTCTGGCACGATTTACAACACGAAGTACATGTTAGCTATAGGGAAAAAAACAATGCGCTGAAATGCAGCTTATTGAGTATTCCGCACAAAGTAATGATCTAGCTGCTCCTTTGAAATGCATTCAACTCCATTTTCAGCGAGTACATCAGCAATAATGCAGTTTTCAGCTAACTTTGAAAACCAAGGTTCTGGCACTATTTACAACACGAAGTACATGTTAGCTATAGGGAAGAAACTCCGAAAGTGATACTGCTTCACAATGAAAAAACCGCTTCGAACGAAATAAAACATTTCTCCCACAGCGTCTATAACACACAATGCGCTGAAATGCAGCTTATTGTGTATTCCGCAAAAAAGTAATGATCTGGCTGATCCTTTGAAATGCAGACAACTCCACATTCAGCGAGAAATTCAGCACCAACGCAGTTTTCAGCTACCTTTGAAAACCAAGGTTCTGGCACCATTTACAACACGAAGTACATGTTAGCTATAGGGAAGAAACTCAGAATGTGGAAACAGTTCACAATGGAAAACCCGCTTCGAACGAAATCCCACATTTCTCACACAGTGTCTATAAAACACAATGCGCTGAAATGCAGCTTATTGAGTATTCCACACAAAGAACTGATCTAGCTGCTCCTTTGAAATGCAGACAACTCCACATTCAGAGAGAACATCAGCGCCAACGCTGTTTTCAGCTACCTTTGAAAACCAAGGTTCTGGCAACATTTACAACACGACGTAAATGTTAGCTATAGGGCAGAAAAACACAATGCGTTGAAATGCAGCTTATTGAGTATTCCACACAAAGTAATGATCTAGCTGCTCCTTTGAATTGCAGATTATTGCACGTTCAACGAGAACATCAGCACCGACGCAGTTTTCAGCTACCTTTGAAAACTAAGGTTCTGGCACGATTTACAACACGAAGTACATGTTAGCTATAGGGAAGAAACACAATGCGCTGAAATGCAGCTTATTGAGTATTCCGCACAATGTAATGATCTAGCTGCTCCTTTGAAATGCGGACAACTCCACATTCAGCGAGAACATCAGAGCCAACGCAGTTTTCAGCTACCTTTGAAAACTAAGGTTCTGGCACTATTTACAACACTAAGTACTTGTTAGCTATAGGGAAGAAACACACTGCGTGGAAATGCAGCTAATACAGTATTCCGCACAAAGTAGTGATCTAGCTGCTCCTTTGAAATGCATTCAATCCACGTTCAGCGAGAACATCAGCGCCAACGCAGGTTTCAGCTACCTTTGAAAACTAAGGTTCTGGTACCATTTACAACACGAAGTGCATGTTAGCTATAGGGAAGAAACTCCGAAAGTGATACTGCTTCACAATTGAAAACCCGCTTTGAACGAAATCCCACATTTCTCACACAGCGTCTATAAAACACAATGCGCTGAAATGCAGCTTATTAAGTATTCCGCACAAAGTTATGATCTAGCTGCTCCTTTGAATTGCAGACAACTCCATATTCAGCGAGAACAACAGAGCCAACGCAGTTTTCAGCTACTTTTGAAAACTAAGGTTCTGGTATTATTTACAACACTAAGTACTTGTTAGCTATAGGGAAGAAACACAATGCGTGGAAATGCAGCTAATAGAGTATTCCGCACAAAGTAGTGATGTAGCAGCTCCTTTGAAATGCATTCAACTCCACGTTCAGCGAGAACATCACCGCCAACGCAGGTTTCAGCTACCTTTGAAAACTAAGGTTCTGGCACGATTTACAACACGAAGTACATGTTAGCTATAGGGAAGAAACTCAGAATGTGAAACAGTTCACAATGGAAAACCCGCTTCGAACGAAATCCCACATTTCTCACACAGCGTTTGTAAAACAAATGCGCTGAAATGCAGCTTATTGAGTATTCCGCACAAAGTAATGATCTAGCTGCTCCTTTGAAATGCATTCAACTCCATTTTCAGCGAGAACATCAGCACGAATGCAGTTTTCAGCTACCTTTGAAAACCAAGGTTCTGGCACCATTTACAACACGAAGTACATGTTAGGTATACGGAAGAAAAAGACAATGCGCTGAAATGCAGCTTATTGAGTATTCCACACAAAGAACTGATCTAGCAGCTCCTTTGAAATGCAGACAACTCCCAAATCAGCGAGAACATCAGCACCAATGCAGTTTTCAGCTACCTTTGAAATCCAGGGTTCTGGCACTATTTACAACACGAAGTACATATTAGGTATAGGGAATAAAAACACAATGCGCTGAAATGCAGCTTATTGAGTATTCCGCACAAAGTAGTGATCTAGCTGCTCCTTTGAAATGCATTCAATCCACGTTCAGCGAGAACATGAGCGCCAACGCAGGTTTCAACTACCTTTGAAAACTAAGGTTCTGGTACCATTTACAACACGAAGTGCATGTTAGCTATAGGGAAGAAACTCCGAATGTGATACTGCTTCACAATTGAAAACCCGCTTCGAACGAAATCCCACATTTCTCACACAGCGTCTATAAAACACAATGCGCTGAAATGCAGCTTATTGAGTATTCCACACAAAGTAATGATCTATCTGATCCTTTGAAATGCAGAAAACTCCACATTCAGTGACATCATCAGAGCCAACGCAGTTTTCTGCTACCTTTGAAAACCAAGGTTCTGGCACGATTTACAACACGAAGTACATGTTAGGTATAGGGAAAAAAAAACAATGCGCTGAAATGCAGCTTATTGAGTATTCCGCACAAAGTAATGATCTAGCTGCTCCTTTGAAATGCATTCAACTCCATTTTCAGCGAGTACATCAGCAATAATGCAGTTTTCAGCTAACTTTGAAAACCAAGGTTCTGGCACTATTTACAACACGAAGTACATGTTAGCTATAGGGAAGAAACTCAGAATGTGATACTGCTTCACAATGAAAAAAACCGCTTCGAACGAAATCAAACATTTCTCCCACAGCGTCTATAACACACAATGCGCTGAAATGCAGCTTATTGTGTATTCCGCACAAAGTAATGATCTGGCTGCTCCTTTGAAATGCAGACAACTCCACATTCAGCGAGAAATTCAGCACCAACGCAGTTTTCAGCTACCTTTGAAAACCAAGGTTCTGGCACCATTTACAACATGAAGTACATGTTAGCTATAGGGAAGAAACTCAGAATGTGAAACAGTTCACAATGGAAAACCCGCTTCGAACGAAATCCCACATTTCTCACACAGTGTCTATAAAACACAATGCGCTGAAATGCAGCTTATTGAGTATTCCACACAAAGTAATGATCTATCTGATCCTTTGAAATGCATTCAACTCCACATTCAGAGAGAACATCAGCGCCAACGCAGTTTTCTGCTACCTTTGAAAACCAAGGTTCTGGCACGATTTACAACACGAAGTACATGTTAGGTATAGGGAAAAAAACAATGCGCTGAAATGCAGCTTATTGAGTATTCCGCACAAAGTAATGATCTAGCTGCTCCTTTGAAATGCATTCAACTCCATTTTCAGCGAGTACATCAGCAATAATGCAGTTTTCAGCTAACTTTGAAAACCAAGGTTCTGGCACTATTTACAACACGAAGTACATGTTAGCTATAGGGAAGAAACTCAGAATGTGATACTGCTTCACAATGAAAAAACCGCTTCGAACGAAATAAAACATTTCTCCCACAGCGTCTATAACACACAATGCGCTGAAATGCAGCTTATTGTGTATTCCGCAAAAAAGTAATGATCTGGCTGCTCCTTTGAAATGCAGACAACTCCACATTCAGCGAGAAATTCAGCACCAACGCAGTTTTCAGCTACCTTTGAAAACCAAGGTTCTGGCACCATTTACAACACGAAGTACATGTTAGCTATAGGGAAGAAACTCAGAATGTGATACTGCTTCACAATGGAAAACCCGCTTCGAACGAAATCCCACATTTCTCACACAGTGTCTATAAAACACAATGCGCTGAAATGCAGCTTATTGAGTATTCCACACAAAGAACTGATCTAGCTGCTCCTTTGAAATGCAGACAACTCCACATTCAGAGAGAACATCAGCGCCAACGCTGTTTTCAGCTACCTTTGAAAACCAAGGTTCTGGCAACATTTACAACACGACGTAAATGTTAGCTATAGGGCAGAAAAACACAATGCGTTGAAATGCAGCTTATTGAGTATTCCACACAAAGTAATGATCTAGCTGCTCCTTTGAATTGCAGATTATTGCACGTTCAACGAGAACATCAGCACCGACGCAGTTTTCAGCTACCTTTGAAAACTAAGGTTCTGGCACGATTTACAACACGAAGTACATGTTAGCTATAGGGAAGAAACACAATGCGCTGAAATGCAGCTTATTGAGTATTCCGCACAATGTAATGATCTAGCTGCTCCTTTGAAATGCGGACAACTCCACATTCAGCGAGAACATCAGAGCCAACGCAGTTTTCAGCTACCTTTGAAAACTAAGGTTCTGGCACTATTTACAACACTAAGTACTTGTTAGCTATAGGGAAGAAACACACTGCGTGGAAATGCAGCTAATACAGTATTCCGCACAAAGTAGTGATCTAGCTGCTCCTTTGAAATGCATTCAATCCACGTTCAGCGAGAACATCAGCGCCAACGCAGGTTTCAGCTACCTTTGAAAACTAAGGTTCTGGTACCATTTACAACACGAAGTGCATGTTAGCTATAGGGAAGAAACTCCGAAAGTGATACTGCTTCACAATTGAAAACCCGCTTTGAACGAAATCCCACATTTCTCACACAGCGTCTATAAAACACAATGCGCTGAAATGCAGCTTATTAAGTATTCCGCACAAAGTTATGATCTAGCTGCTCCTTTGAATTGCAGACAACTCCATATTCAGCGAGAACATCAGCCAACGCAGTTTTCAGCTACTTTTGAAAACTAAGGTTCTGGTATTATTTACAACACTAAGTACTTGTTAGCTATAGGGAAGAAACACAATGCGTTGAAATACAGCTAATAGAGTATTCCGCACAAAGTAGTGATGTAGCAGCTCCTTTGAAATGCATTCAACTCCACGTTCAGCGAGAACATCACCGCCAACGCAGGTTTCAGCTACCTGTGAAAACCAAGGTTCTGGCACGATTTACAACACGAAGTACATGTTAGCTATAGGGAAGAAACTCAGAATGTGAAACAGTTCACAATGGAAAACCCGCTTCGAACGAAATCCCACATTTCTCACACAGCGTTTGTAAAACAAAATGCGCTGAAATGCAGCTTATTGAGTATTCCGCACAAAGTAATGATCTAGCTGCTCCTTTGAAATGCATTCAACTCCATTTTCAGCGAGAACATCAGCACGAATGCAGTTTTCAGCTACCTTTGAAAACCAAGGTTCTGGCACCATTTACAAGACGAAGTACATGTTAGGTATACGGAAGAAAAAGACAATGCGCTGAAATGCAGCTTATTGAGTATTCCACACAAAGTAATGATCTAGCTGCTCCTTTGAAATGTATACAACTCCACGTTCAGTGAGAACATCAGAGCCAACGCAGTTTTCAGCTACCTATGAAAACCAAGGTTCTGGCACGATTTACAACACGAAGTACATGTTAGCTATAGGGAAGAAAAACAATGCGCTGAAATGCAGCTTATTGAGTATTCCGCACAAAGTAGTGATCTAGCTGCTCCTTTGAAATGCATTCAACTCCATGTTCAGCGAGTACATCAGCACGAATGCAGTTTTCAGCTAACTTTGAAAACCAAGGTTCTGTAACCATTTACAACACGAAGTACATGTTAGCTATAGGGAAGAAACTCAGAATGTGATACTGCTTCACAATTGAAAACCCGCTTCGAACGAAATCAAACATTTCTCCCACAGCGTCTATAACACACAATGCGCTGAAATGCAGCTTATTGTGTATTCCGCACAAAGTAATGATCTGGCTTCTCCTTTGAAATGCAGACAACTCCACATTCAGCGAGAAATTCAGCACCAACGCAGTTTTCAGCTACCTTTGAAAACCAAGGTTCTGGCACTATTTACAACACGAAGTACATGTTAGCTATAGGGAAGAAACTCAGAATGTGAAACTGTTCACAATGTAAAACCTGCTTTGAACGAAATCCCACATTTGTCACACAGCGTCTATAAAACACATTGCGCTGAAATGCAGCTTATTGAGTATTCCACACAAAGTAATGATCTAGCTGCTCCTTTGAATTGCAGACAACTCCACATTCAGCGAGAACATCAGAGCCAACGCAGTTTTCAGCTACCTTTGAAAACCAAGGTTCTGGCACTATTTACAACACTAAGTACCTGTTAGCTATAGGGAAGAAACACAATGCGTTGAAATGCAGCTAATAGAGTATTCCGCACAAAGTAGTGATCTAGCTGCTCCTTTGAAATGCATTCAACTCCACGTTCAGCGAGAACATCAGCGCCAACGCAGGTTTCAGCTACCTTTGAAAACCAAGGTTCTGGCACGATTTACAACACGAAGTACATGTTAGGTATAGGGAAAAAAACAATGCGCTGAAATGCAGCTTATTGTGTATTCCGCACAAAGTAATGATCTGGCTGCTCCTTTGAAATGCAGACAACTCCACATTCAGCGAGAAATTCAGCACCAACGCAGTTTTCAGCTACCTTTGAAAACCAAGGTTCTGGCACGATTTACAACACGAAGTACATGTTAGCTATAGGGAAGAAACTCAGAATGTGGAAACAGTTCACAATGGAAAACCCGCTTCGAACGAAATCCCACATTTCTCACACAGTGTCTATAAAACACAATGCGCTGAAATGCAGCTTATTGAGTATTCCACACAAAGAACTGATCTAGCTGCTCCTTTGAAATGCAGACAACTCCACATTCAGAGAGAACATCAGCGCCAACGCTGTTTTCAGCTACCTTTGAAAACCAAGGTTCTGGCAACATTTACAACACGACGTAAATGTTAGCTATAGGGCAGAAAAACACAATGCGTTGAAATGCAGCTTATTGAGTATTCCACACAAAGTAATGATCTAGCTGCTCCTTTGAATTGCAGATTATTGCACGTTCAACGAGAACATCAGCACCGACGCAGTTTTCAGCTACCTTTGAAAACTAAGGTTCTGGCACGATTTACAACACGAAGTACATGTTAGCTATAGGGAAGAAACACAATGCGCTGAAATGCAGCTTATTGAGTATTCCGCACAATGTAATGATCTAGCTGCTCCTTTGAAATGCGGACAACTCCACATTCAGCGAGAACATCAGAGCCAACGCAGTTTTCAGCTACCTTTGAAAACTAAGGTTCTGGCACTATTTACAACACTAAGTACTTGTTAGCTATAGGGAAGAAACACACTGCGTGGAAATGCAGCTAATACAGTATTCCGCACAAAGTAGTGATCTAGCTGCTCCTTTGAAATGCATTCAATCCACGTTCAGCGAGAACATCAGCGCCAACGCAGGTTTCAGCTACCTTTGAAAACTAAGGTTCTGGTACCATTTACAACACGAAGTGCATGTTAGCTATAGGGAAGAAACTCCGAATGTGATACTGCTTCACAATTGAAAACCCGCTTTGAACGAAATCCCACATTTCTCACACAGCGTCTATAAAACACAATGCGCTGAAATGCAGCTTATTGAGTATTCCGCACAAAGTTATGATCTAGCTGCTCCTTTGAATTGCAGACAACTCCATATTCAGCGAGAACATCAGCCAACGCAGTTTTCAGCTACTTTTGAAAACTAAGGTTCTGGCATTATTTACAACACTAAGTACTTGTTAGCTATAGGGAAGAAACACAATGCGTTGAAATACAGCTAATAGAGTATTCCGCACAAAGTAGTGATGTAGCAGCTCCTTTGAAATGCATTCAACTCCACGTTCAGCGAGAACATCACCGCCAACGCAGGTTTCAGCTACCTGTGAAAACCAAGGTTCTGGCACGATTTACAACACGAAGTACATGTTAGCTATAGGGAAGAAACTCAGAATGTGAAACAGTTCACAATGGAAAACCCGCTTCGAACGAAATCCCACATTTCTCACACAGCGTTTGTAAAACAAAATGCGCTGAAATGCAGCTTATTGAGTATTCCGCACAAAGTAATGATCTAGCTGCTCCTTTGAAATGCATTCAACTCCATTTTCAGCGAGAACATCAGCACGAATGCAGTTTTCAGCTACCTTTGAAAACCAAGGTTCTGGCACCATTTACAAGACGAAGTACATGTTAGGTATACGGAAGAAAAAGACAATGCGCTGAAATGCAGCTTATTGAGTATTCCACACAAAGTAATGATCTAGCTGCTCCTTTGAAATGTATACAACTCCACGTTCAGTGAGAACATCAGAGCCAACGCAGTTTTCAGCTACCTATGAAAACCAAGGTTCTGGCACGATTTACAACACGAAGTACATGTTAGCTATAGGGAAGAAAAACAATGCGCTGAAATGCAGCTTATTGAGTATTCCGCACAAAGTAGTGATCTAGCTGCTCCTTTGAAATGCATTCAACTCCATGTTCAGCGAGTACATCAGCATGAATGCAGTTTTCAGCTAACTTTGAAAACCAAGGTTCTGGAACCATTTACAACACGAAGTACATGTTAGCTATAGGGAAGAAACTCAGAATGTGATACTGCTTCACAATGGAAAACCCGCTTCGAACGAAATCAAACATTTCTCCCACAGCGTCTATAACACTCAATGCGCTGAAATGCAGCTTATTGAGTATTCCGCACAAAGTAATGATCTAGCTGCTCCTTTGAAATGCGGACAACTCCACATTCAGCGAGAACATCAGAGCCAACGCAGTTTTCAGCTACCTTTGAAAACTAAGGTTCTGGCACTATTTACAACACTAAGTACTTGTTAGCTATAGGGAAGAAACACACTGCGTGGAAATGCAGCTAATACAGTATTCCGCACAAAGTAGTGATCTAGCTGCTCCTTTGAAATGCATTCAATCCACGTTCAGCGAGAACATCAGCGCCAACGCAGGTTTCAGCTACCTTTGAAAACTAAGGTTCTGGTACCATTTACAACACGAAGTGCATGTTAGCTATAGGGAAGAAACTCCGAATGTGATACTGCTTCACAATTGAAAACCCGCTTTGAACGAAATCCCACATTTCTCACACAGCGTCTATAAAACACAATGCGCTGAAATGCAGCTTATTGAGTATTCCACACAAAGTAATGATCTATCTGATCCTTTGAAATGCAGAAAACTCCACATTCAGTGACATCATCAGAGCCAACGCAGTTTTCTGCTACCTTTGAAAACCAAGGTTCTGGCACGATTTACAACACGAAGTACATGTTAGGTATAGGGAAAAAAACAATGCGCTGAAATGCAGCTTATTGAGTATTCCGCACAAAGTAATGATCTAGCTGCTCCTTTGAAATGCATTCAACTCCATTTTCAGCGAGTACATCAGCAATAATGCAGTTTTCAGCTAACTTTGAAAACCAAGGTTCTGGCACTAATTACAACACTAAGTACATGTTAGCTATAGGGAAGAAACTCAGAATGTGATACTGCTTCACAATGAAAAAACCGCTTTGAACGAAATCAAACATTTCTCCCACAGCGTCTATAACACACAATGCGCTGAAATGCAGCTTATTGTGTATTCCGCACAAAGTAATGATCTGGCTGCTCCTTTGAAATGCAGACAACTCCACATTCAGCGAGAAATTCAGCACCAACGCAGTTTTCAGCTACCTTTGAAAACCAAGGTTCTGGCACCATTTACAACACGAAGTACATGTTAGCTATAGGGAAGAAACTCAGAATGTGGAAACAGTTCACAATGGAAAACCCGCTTCGAACGAAATCCCACATTTCTCACACAGTGTCTATAAAACACAATGCGCTGAAATGCAGCTTATTGAGTATTCCACACAAAGAACTGATCTAGCTGCTCCTTTGAAATGCAGACAACTCCACATTCAGAGAGAACATCAGCGCCAACGCTGTTTTCAGCTACCTTTGAAAACCAGGTTTCTGGCAACATTTACAACACGACGTAAATGTTCGCTATAGGGCAGAAAAACACAATGCGTTGAAAGGCAGCTTATTGAGTATTCCACACAAAGTAATGATCTAGCTGCTCCTTTGAATTGCAGATTATTGCACGTTCAACGAGAACATCAGCACCGACGCAGTTTTCAGCTACCTTTGAAAACTAAGGCTGTGGCACGATTTACAACACGAAGTACATGTTAGCTATAGGGAAGAAACACAATGCGCTGAAATGCAGCTTATTGAGTATTCCGCACAAAGTAATGATCTAGCTGCTCCTTTGAAATGCGGACAACTCCACATTCAGCGAGAACATCAGAGCCAACGCAGTTTTCAGCTACCTTTGAAAACTAAGGTTCTGGCACTATTTACAACACTAAGTACTTGTTAGCTATAGGGAAGAAACACACTGCGTGGAAATGCAGCTAATACAGTATTCCGCACAAAGTAGTGATCTAGCTGCTCCTTTGAAATGCATTCAATCCACGTTCAGCGAGAACATCAGCGCCAACGCAGGTTTCAGCTACCTTTGAAAACTAAGGTTCTGGTACCATTTACAACACGAAGTGCATGTTAGCTATAGGGAAGAAACTCCGAATGTGATACTGCTTCACAATTGAAAACCCGCTTTGAACGAAATCCCACATTTCTCACACAGCGTCTATAAAACACAATGCGCTGAAATGCAGCTTATTGAGTATTCCGCACAAAGTTATGATCTAGCTGCTCCTTTGAATTGCAGACAACTCCATATTCAGCGAGAACATCAGCCAACGCAGTTTTCAGCTACTTTTGAAAACTAAGGTTCTGGTATTATTTACAACACTAAGTACTTGTTAGCTATAGGGAAGAAACACAATGCGTTGAAATACAGCTAATAGAGTATTCCGCACAAAGTAGTGATGTAGCAGCTCCTTTGAAATGCATTCAACTCCACGTTCAGCGAGAACATCACCGCCAACGCAGGTTTCAGCTACCTGTGAAAACCAAGGTTCTGGCACGATTTACAACACGAAGTACATGTTAGCTATAGGGAAGAAACTCAGAATGTGAAACAGTTCACAATGGAAAACCCGCTTCGAACGAAATCCCACATTTCTCACACAGCGTTTGTAAAACACAATGCGCTAAAATGCAGCTTATTGAGTATTCCGCACAAAGTAATGATCTAGCTGCTCCTTTGAAATGCATTCAACTCCATTTTCAGCGAGAACATCAGCACAAATGCAGTTTTCAGCTAACTTTGAAAACCAAGGTTCTGGCAACATTTACAACACGAAGTACATGTTAGGTATACGGAAGAAAAAGACAATGCGCTGAAATGCAGCTTATTGAGTATTCCACACAAAGTAATGATCTAGCTGCTCCTTTGAAATGTATACAACTCCACGTTCAGTGAGAACATCAGAGCCAACGCAGTTTTCAGCTACCTATGAAAACCAAGGTTCTGGCACGATTTACAACACGAAGTACATGTTAGCTATAGGGAAGAAAAACAATGCGCTGAAATGCAGCTTATTGAGTATTCCGCACAAAGTAATGATCTAGCTGCTCCTTTGAAATGCATTCAACTCCATGTTCAGCGAGTACATCAGCACGAATGCAGTTTTCAGCTAACTTTGAAAACCAAGGTTCTGGAACCATTTACAACACGAAGTACATGTTAGCTATAGGGAAGAAACTCAGAATGTGATACTGCTTCACAATGGAAAACCCGCTTCGAACGAAATCAAACATTTCTCCCACAGCGTCTATAACACACAATGCACTGAAATGCAGCTTATTGTGTATTCCGCACAAAGTAATGATCTGGCTTCTCCTTTGAAAGGCAGACAACTCCACATTCAGCGAGAAATTCAGCACCAACGCAGTTTTCAGCTACCTTTGAAAACCAAGGTTCTGGCACGATTTACAACACGAAGTACATGTTAGCTATAGGGAAGAAACTCAGAATGTGGAAACAGTTCACAATGGAAAACCCGCTTCGAACGAAATCCCACATTTCTCACACAGTGTCTATAAAACACAATGTGCTGAAATGCAGCTTATTGAGTATTCCACACAAAGAACTGATCTAGCTGCTCCTTTGAAATGCAGACAACTCCACATTCAGAGAGAACATCAGCGCCAATGCTGTTTTCAGCTACCTTTGAAAACCAAGGTTCTGGCACCATTTACAACACGAAGTACATGTTAGGTATACGGAAGAAAAAGAAAATGCGCTGAAATGCAGCTTATTGAGTATTCCGCACAAAGTTATGATCTAGCTGCTCCTTTGAATTGCAGACAACTCCATATTCAGCGAGAACAACAGAGCCAACGCAGTTTTCAGCTACTTTTGAAAACTAAGGTTCTGGTATTATTTACAACACTAAGTACTTGTTAGCTATAGGGAAGAAACACAATGCGTGGAAATGCAGCTAATAGAGTATTCCGCACAAAGTAGTGATGTAGCAGCTCCTTTGAAATGCATTCAACTCCACGTTCAGCGAGAACATCACCGCCAACGCAGGTTTCAGCTACCTTTGAAAACTAAGGTTCTGGCACGATTTACAACACGAAGTACATGTTAGCTATAGGGAAGAAACTCAGAATGTGAAACAGTTCACAATGGAAAACCCGCTTCGAACGAAATCCCACATTTCTCACACAGCGTTTGTAAAACAAATGCGCTGAAATGCAGCTTATTGAGTATTCCGCACAAAGTAATGATCTAGCTGCTCCTTTGAAATGCATTCAACTCCATTTTCAGCGAGAACATCAGCACGAATGCAGTTTTCAGCTACCTTTGAAAACCAAGGTTCTGGCACCATTTACAACACGAAGTACATGTTAGGTATACGGAAGAAAAAGACAATGCGCTGAAATGCAGCTTATTGAGTATTCCACACAAAGAACTGATCTAGCAGCTCCTTTGAAATGCAGACAACTCCCAAATCAGCGAGAACATCAGCACCAATGCAGTTTTCAGCTACCTTTGAAATCCAGGGTTCTGGCACCATTTACAACACGAAGTACATATTAGGTATAGGGAATAAAAACACAATGCGCTGAAATGCAGCTTATTGAGTATTCCGCACAAAGTAGTGATCTAGCTGCTCCTTTGAAATGCATTCAATCCACGTTCAGCGAGAACATGAGCGCCAACGCAGGTTTCAACTACCTTTGAAAACTAAGGTTCTGGTACCATTTACAACACGAAGTGCATGTTAGCTATAGGGAAGAAACTCCGAATGTGATACTGCTTCACAATTGAAAACCCGCTTCGAACGAAATCCCACATTTCTCACACAGCGTCTATAAAACACAATGCGCTGAAATGCAGCTTATTGAGTATTCCACACAAAGTAATGATCTATCTGATCCTTTGAAATGCAGAAAACTCCACATTCAGTGACATCATCAGAGCCAACGCAGTTTTCTGCTACCTTTGAAAACCAAGGTTCTGGCACGATTTACAACACGAAGTACATGTTAGGTATAGGGAAAAAAAACAATGCGCTGAAATGCAGCTTATTGAGTATTCCGCACAAAGTAATGATCTAGCTGCTCCTTTGAAATGCATTCAACTCCATTTTCAGCGAGTACATCAGCAATAATGCAGTTTTCAGCTAACTTTGAAAACCAAGGTTCTGGCACTATTTACAACACTAAGTACATGTTAGCTATAGGGAAGAAACTCAGAATGTGATACTGCTTCACAATGAAAAAACCGCTTCGAACGAAATCAAACATTTCTCCCACAGCGTCTATAACACTCAATGCGCTGAAATGCAGCTTATTGTGTATTCCGCACAAAGTAATGATCTGGCTGCTCCTTTGAAATGCAGACAACTCCACATTCAGCGAGAAATTCAGCACCAACGCAGTTTTCAGCTACCTTTGAAAACCAAGGTTCTGGCACCATTTACAACACGAAGTACATGTTAGCTATAGGGAAGAAACTCAGAATGTGGAAACAGTTCACAATGGAAAACCCGCTTCGAACGAAATCCCACATTTCTCACACAGTATCTATAAAACACAATGCGCTGAAATGCAGCTTATTGAGTATTCCACACAAAGTAATGATCTATCTGATCCTTTGAAATGCAGAAAACTCCACATTCAGTGACATCATCAGAGCCAACGCAGTTTTCTGCTACCTTTGAAAACCAAGGTTCTGGCACGATTTACAACACGAAGTACATGTTAGCTATAGGGAAAAAAACAATGCGCTGAAATGCAGCTTATTGAGTATTCCGCACAAAGTAATGATCTAGCTGCTCCTTTGAAATGCATTCAACTCCATTTTCAGCGAGTACATCAGCAATAATGCAGTTTTCTGCTAACTTTGAAAACCAAGGTTCTGGCACTATTTACAACACGAAGTACATGTTAGCTATAGGGAAGAAACTCCGAAAGTGATACTGCTTCACAATGAAAAAACCGCTTCGAACGAAATAAAACATTTCTCCCACAGCGTCTATAACACACAATGCGCTGAAATGCAGCTTATTGTGTATTCCGCAAAAAAGTAATGATCTGGCTGATCCTTTGAAATGCAGACAACTCCACATTCAGCGAGAAATTCAGCACCAACGCAGTTTTCAGCTACCTTTGAAAACCAAGGTTCTGGCACCATTTACAACACGAAGTACATGTTAGCTATAGGGAAGAAACTCAGAATGTGGAAACAGTTCACAATGGAAAACCCGCTTCGAACGAAATCCCACATTTCTCACACAGTGTCTATAAAACACAATGCGCTGAAATGCAGCTTATTGAGTATTCCACACAAAGAACTGATCTAGCTGCTCCTTTGAAATGCAGACAACTCCACATTCAGAGAGAACATCAGCGCCAACGCTGTTTTCAGCTACCTTTGAAAACCAAGGTTCTGGCAACATTTACAACACGACGTAAATGTTCGCTATAGGGCAGAAAAACACAATGCGTTGAAATGCAGCTTATTGAGTATTCCACACAAAGTAATGATGTAGCTGCTCCTTTGAATTGCAGATTATTGCACGTTCAACGAGAACATCAGCACCGACGCAGTTTTCAGCTACCTTTGAAAACTAAGGTTCTGGCACGATTTACAACACGAAGTACATGTTAGCTATAGGGAAGAAACACAATGCGCTGAAATGCAGCTTATTGAGTATTCCGCACAATGTAATGATCTAGCTGCTCCTTTGAAATGCGGACAACTCCACATTCAGCGAGAACATCAGAGCCAACGCAGTTTTCAGCTACCTTTGAAAACTAAGGTTCTGGCACTATTTACAACACTAAGTACTTGTTAGCTATAGGGAAGAAACACACTGCGTGGAAATGCAGCTAATACAGTATTCCGCACAAAGTAGTGATCTAGCTGCTCCTTTGAAATGCATTCAATCCACGTTCAGCGAGAACATCAGCGCCAACGCAGGTTTCAGCTACCTTTGAAAACTAAGGTTCTGGTACCATTTACAACACGAAGTGCATGTTAGCTATAGGGAAGAAACTCCGAAAGTGATACTGCTTCACAATTGAAAACCCGCTTTGAACGAAATCCCACATTTCTCACACAGCGTCTATAAAACACAATGCGCTGAAATGCAGCTTATTAAGTATTCCGCACAAAGTTATGATCTAGCTGCTCCTTTGAATTGCAGACAACTCCATATTCAGCGAGAACAACAGAGCCAACGCAGTTTTCAGCTACTTTTGAAAACTAAGGTTCTGGTATTATTTACAACACTAAGTACTTGTTAGCTATAGGGAAGAAACACAATGCGTGGAAATGCAGCTAATAGAGTATTCCGCACAAAGTAGTGATGTAGCAGCTCCTTTGAAATGCATTCAACTCCACGTTCAGCGAGAACATCACCGCCAACGCAGGTTTCAGCTACCTTTGAAAACTAAGGTTCTGGCACGATTTACAACACGAAGTACATGTTAGCTATAGGGAAGAAACTCAGAATGTGAAACAGTTCACAATGGAAAACCCGCTTCGAACGAAATCCCACATTTCTCACACAGCGTTTGTAAAACAAATGCGCTGAAATGCAGCTTATTGAGTATTCCGCACAAAGTAATGATCTAGCTGCTCCTTTGAAATGCATTCAACTCCATTTTCAGCGAGAACATCAGCACGAATGCAGTTTTCAGCTACCTTTGAAAACCAAGGTTCTGGCACCATTTACAACACGAAGTACATGTTAGGTATACGGAAGAAAAAGACAATGCGCTGAAATGCAGCTTATTGAGTATTCCACACAAAGAACTGATCTAGCAGCTCCTTTGAAATGCAGACAACTCCCAATCAGCGAGAACATCAGCACCAATGCAGTTTTCAGCTACCTTTGAAATCCAGGGTTCTGGCACCATTTACAACACGAAGTACATATTAGGTATAGGGAATAAAAACACAATGCGCTGAAATGCAGCTTATTGAGTATTCCGCACAAAGTAGTGATCTAGCTGCTCCTTTGAAATGCATTCAATCCACGTTCAGCGAGAACATGAGCGCCAACGCAGGTTTCAACTACCTTTGAAAACTAAGGTTCTGGTACCATTTACAACACGAAGTGCATGTTAGCTATAGGGAAGAAACTCCGAATGTGATACTGCTTCACAATTGAAAACCCGCTTTGAACGAAATCCCACATTTCTCACACAGCGTCTATAAAACACAATGCGCTGAAATGCAGCTTATTGAGTATTCCACACAAAGTAATGATCTATCTGATCCTTTGAAATGCAGAAAACTCCACATTCAGTGACATCATCAGAGCCAACGCAGTTTTCTGCTACCTTTGAAAACCAAGGTTCTGGCACGATTTACAACACGAAGTACATGTTAGGTATAGGGAAAAAAACAATGCGCTGAAATGCAGCTTATTGAGTATTCCGCACAAAGTAATGATCTAGCTGCTCCTTTGAAATGCATTCAACTCCATTTTCAGCGAGTACATCAGCAATAATGCAGTTTTCAGCTAACTTTGAAAACCAAGGTTCTGGCACTAATTACAACACTAAGTACATGTTAGCTATAGGGAAGAAACTCAGAATGTGATACTGCTTCACAATGAAAAAACCGCTTTGAACGAAATCAAACATTTCTCCCACAGCGTCTATAACACACAATGCGCTGAAATGCAGCTTATTGTGTATTCCGCACAAAGTAATGATCTGGCTGCTCCTTTGAAATGCAGACAACTCCACATTCAGCGAGAAATTCAGCACCAACGCAGTTTTCAGCTACCTTTGAAAACCAAGGTTCTGGCACCATTTACAACACGAAGTACATGTTAGCTATAGGGAAGAAACTCAGAATGTGGAAACAGTTCACAATGGAAAACCCGCTTCGAACGAAATCCCACATTTCTCACACAGTGTCTATAAAACACAATGCGCTGAAATGCAGCTTATTGAGTATTCCACACAAAGAACTGATCTAGCTGCTCCTTTGAAATGCAGACAACTCCACATTCAGAGAGAACATCAGCGCCAACGCTGTTTTCAGCTACCTTTGAAAACCAGGTTTCTGGCAACATTTACAACACGACGTAAATGTTCGCTATAGGGCAGAAAAACACAATGCGTTGAAAGGCAGCTTATTGAGTATTCCACACAAAGTAATGATCGAGCTGCTCCTTTGAATTGCAGATTATTGCACGTTCAACGAGAACATCAGCACCGACGCAGTTTTCAGCTACCTTTGAAAACTAAGGTTCTGGCACGATTTACAACACGAAGTACATGTTAGCTATAGGGAAGAAACACAATGCGCTGAAATGCAGCTTATTGAGTATTCCGCACAAAGTAATGATCTAGCTGCTCCTTTGAAATGCGGACAACTCCACATTCAGCGAGAACATCAGAGCCAACGCAGTTTTCAGCTACCTTTGAAAACTAAGGTTCTGGCACTATTTACAACACTAAGTACTTGTTAGCTATAGGGAAGAAACACACTGCGTGGAAATGCAGCTAATACAGTATTCCGCACAAAGTAGTGATCTAGCTGCTCCTTTGAAATGCATTCAATCCACGTTCAGCGAGAACATCAGCGCCAACGCAGGTTTCAGCTACCTTTGAAAACTAAGGTTCTGGTACCATTTACAACACGAAGTGCATGTTAGCTATAGGGAAGAAACTCCGAATGTGATACTGCTTCACAATTGAAAACCCGCTTTGAACGAAATCCCACATTTCTCACACAGCGTCTATAAAACACAATGCGCTGAAATGCAGCTTATTGAGTATTCCGCACAAAGTTATGATCTAGCTGCTCCTTTGAATTGCAGACAACTCCATATTCAGCGAGAACATCAGCCAACGCAGTTTTCAGCTACTTTTGAAAACTAAGGTTCTGGTATTATTTACAACACTAAGTACTTGTTAGCTATAGGGAAGAAACACAATGCGTTGAAATACAGCTAATAGAGTATTCCGCACAAAGTAGTGATGTAGCAGCTCCTTTGAAATGCATTCAACTCCACGTTCAGCGAGAACATCACCGCCAACGCAGGTTTCAGCTACCTGTGAAAACCAAGGTTCTGGCACGATTTACAACACGAAGTACATGTTAGCTATAGGGAAGAAACTCAGAATGTGAAACAGTTCACAATGGAAAACCCGCTTCGAACGAAATCCCACATTTCTCACACAACGTTTTTAAAACACAATGCGCTGAAATGCAGCTTATTGAGTATTCCGCACAAAGTAATGATCTAGCTGCTCCTTTGAAATGCATTCAACTCCATTTTCAGCGAGTACATCAGCACGAATGCAGTTTTCAGCTAACTTTGAAAACCAAGGTTCTGGCAACATTTACAACACGAAGTACATGTTAGGTATACGGAAGAAAAAGACAATGCGCTGAAATGCAGCTTATTGAGTATTCCACACAAAGTAATGATCTAGCTGCTCCTTTGAAATGTATACAACTCCACGTTCAGTGAGAACATCAGAGCCAACGCAGTTTTCAGCTACCTATGAAAACCAAGGTTCTGGCACGATTTACAACACGAAGTACATGTTAGCTATAGGGAAGAAAAACAATGCGCTGAAATGCAGCTTATTGAGTATTCCGCACAAAGTAATGATCTAGCTGCTCCTTTGAAATGCATTCAACTCCATGTTCAGCGAGTACATCAGCACGAATGCAGTTTTCAGCTAACTTTGAAAACCAAGGTTCTGGAACCATTTACAACACGAAGTACATGTTAGCTATAGGGAAGAAACTCAGAATGTGATACTGCTTCACAATGGAAAACCCGCTTCGAACGAAATCAAACATTTCTCCCACAGCGTCTATAACACACAATGCGCTGAAATGCAGCTTATTGTGTATTCCGCACAAAGTAATGATCTGGCTTCTCCTTTGAAAGGCAGACAACTCCACATTCAGCGAGAAATTCAGCACCAACGCAGTTTTCAGCTACCTTTGAAAACCAAGGTTCTGGCACGATTTACAACACGAAGTACATGTTAGCTATAGGGAAGAAACTCAGAATGTGGAAACAGTTCACAATGGAAAACCCGCTTCGAACGAAATCCCACATTTCTCACACAGTGTCTATAAAACACAATGTGCTGAAATGCAGCTTATTGAGTATTCCACACAAAGAACTGATCTAGCTGCTCCTTTGAAATGCAGACAACTCCACATTCAGAGAGAACATCAGCGCCAATGCTGTTTTCAGCTACCTTTGAAAACCAAGGTTCTGGCACCATTTACAACACGAAGTACATGTTAGGTATACGGAAGAAAAAGAAAATGCGCTGAAATGCAGCTTATTGAGTATTCCGCACAAAGTTATGATCTAGCTGCTCCTTTGAATTGCAGACAACTCCATATTCAGCGAGAACAACAGAGCCAACGCAGTTTTCAGCTACTTTTGAAAACTAAGGTTCTGGTATTATTTACAACACTAAGTACTTGTTAGCTATAGGGAAGAAACACAATGCGTGGAAATGCAGCTAATAGAGTATTCCGCACAAAGTAGTGATGTAGCAGCTCCTTTGAAATGCATTCAACTCCACGTTCAGCGAGAACATCACCGCCAACGCAGGTTTCAGCTACCTTTGAAAACTAAGGTTCTGGCACGATTTACAACACGAAGTACATGTTAGCTATAGGGAAGAAACTCAGAATGTGAAACAGTTCACAATGGAAAACCCGCTTCGAACGAAATCCCACATTTCTCACACAGCGTTTGTAAAACAAATGCGCTGAAATGCAGCTTATTGAGTATTCCGCACAAAGTAATGATCTAGCTGCTCCTTTGAAATGCATTCAACTCCATTTTCAGCGAGAACATCAGCACGAATGCAGTTTTCAGCTACCTTTGAAAACCAAGGTTCTGGCACCATTTACAACACGAAGTACATGTTAGGTATACGGAAGAAAAAGACAATGCGCTGAAATGCAGCTTATTGAGTATTCCACACAAAGAACTGATCTAGCAGCTCCTTTGAAATGCAGACAACTCCCAAATCAGCGAGAACATCAGCACCAATGCAGTTTTCAGCTACCTTTGAAATCCAGGGTTCTGGCACCATTTACAACACGAAGTACATATTAGGTATAGGGAATAAAAACACAATGCGCTGAAATGCAGCTTATTGAGTATTCCGCACAAAGTAGTGATCTAGCTGCTCCTTTGAAATGCATTCAATCCACGTTCAGCGAGAACATGAGCGCCAACGCAGGTTTCAACTACCTTTGAAAACTAAGGTTCTGGTACCATTTACAACACGAAGTGCATGTTAGCTATAGGGAAGAAACTCCGAATGTGATACTGCTTCACAATTGAAAACCCGCTTCGAACGAAATCCCACATTTCTCACACAGCGTCTATAAAACACAATGCGCTGAAATGCAGCTTATTGAGTATTCCACACAAAGTAATGATCTATCTGATCCTTTGAAATGCAGAAAACTCCACATTCAGTGACATCATCAGAGCCAACGCAGTTTTCTGCTACCTTTGAAAACCAAGGTTCTGGCACGATTTACAACACGAAGTACATGTTAGGTATAGGGAAAAAAAACAATGCGCTGAAATGCAGCTTATTGAGTATTCCGCACAAAGTAATGATCTAGCTGCTCCTTTGAAATGCATTCAACTCCATTTTCAGCGAGTACATCAGCAATAATGCAGTTTTCAGCTAACTTTGAAAACCAAGGTTCTGGCACGATTTACAACACTAAGTACATGTTAGCTATAGGGAAGAAACTCAGAATGTGATACTGCTTCACAATGAAAAAACCGCTTCGAACGAAATCAAACATTTCTCCCACAGCGTCTATAACACTCAATGCGCTGAAATGCAGCTTATTGTGTATTCCGCACAAAGTAATGATCTGGCTGCTCCTTTGAAATGCAGACAACTCCACATTCAGCGAGAAATTCAGCACCAACGCAGTTTTCAGCTAACTTTGAAAACCAAGGTTCTGGCACCATTTACAACACGAAGTACATGTTAGCTATAGGGAAGAAACTCAGAATGTGAAACAGTTCACAATGGAAAACCCGCTTCGAACGAAATCCCACATTTCTCACACAGTGTCTATAAAACACAATGCGCTGAAATGCAGCTTATTGAGTATTCCACACAAAGTAATGATCTATCTGATCCTTTGAAATGCAGAAAACTCCACATTCAGTGACATCATCAGAGCCAACGCAGTTTTCTGCTACCTTTGAAAACCAAGGTTCTGGCACGATTTACAACACGAAGTACATGTTAGCTATAGGGAAAAAAACAATGCGCTGAAATGCAGCTTATTGAGTATTCCGCACAAAGTAATGATCTAGCTGCTCCTTTGAAATGCATTCAACTCCATTTTCAGCGAGTACATCAGCAATAATGCAGTTTTCAGCTAACTTTGAAAACCAAGGTTCTGGCACTATTTACAACACGAAGTACATGTTAGCTATAGGGAAGAAACTCCGAAAGTGATACTGCTTCACAATGAAAAAACCGCTTCGAACGAAATAAAACATTTCTCCCACAGCGTCTATAACACACAATGCGCTGAAATGCAGCTTATTGTGTATTCCGCAAAAAAGTAATGATCTGGCTGATCCTTTGAAATGCAGACAACTCCACATTCAGCGAGAAATTCAGCACCAACGCAGTTTTCAGCTACCTTTGAAAACCAAGGTTCTGGCACCATTTACAACACGAAGTACATGTTAGCTATAGGGAAGAAACTCAGAATGTGGAAACAGTTCACAATGGAAAACCCGCTTCGAACGAAATCCCACATTTCTCACACAGTGTCTATAAAACACAATGCGCTGAAATGCAGCTTATTGAGTATTCCACACAAAGAACTGATCTAGCTGCTCCTTTGAAATGCAGACAACTCCACATTCAGAGAGAACATCAGCGCCAACGCTGTTTTCAGCTACCTTTGAAAACCAAGGTTCTGGCAACATTTACAACACGACGTAAATGTTAGCTATAGGGCAGAAAAACACAATGCGTTGAAATGCAGCTTATTGAGTATTCCACACAAAGTAATGATGTAGCTGCTCCTTTGAATTGCAGATTATTGCACGTTCAACGAGAACATCAGCACCGACGCAGTTTTCAGCTACCTTTGAAAACTAAGGTTCTGGCACGATTTACAACACGAAGTACATGTTAGCTATAGGGAAGAAACACAATGCGCTGAAATGCAGCTTATTGAGTATTCCGCACAATGTAATGATCTAGCTGCTCCTTTGAAATGCGGACAACTCCACATTCAGCGAGAACATCAGAGCCAACGCAGTTTTCAGCTACCTTTGAAAACTAAGGTTCTGGCACTATTTACAACACTAAGTACTTGTTAGCTATAGGGAAGAAACACACTGCGTGGAAATGCAGCTAATACAGTATTCCGCACAAAGTAGTGATCTAGCTGCTCCTTTGAAATGCATTCAATCCACGTTCAGCGAGAACATCAGCGCCAACGCAGGTTTCAGCTACCTTTGAAAACTAAGGTTCTGGTACCATTTACAACACGAAGTGCATGTTAGCTATAGGGAAGAAACTCCGAAAGTGATACTGCTTCACAATTGAAAACCCGCTTTGAACGAAATCCCACATTTCTCACACAGCGTCTATAAAACACAATGCGCTGAAATGCAGCTTATTAAGTATTCCGCACAAAGTTATGATCTAGCTGCTCCTTTGAATTGCAGACAACTCCATATTCAGCGAGAACAACAGAGCCAACGCAGTTTTCAGCTACTTTTGAAAACTAAGGTTCTGGTATTATTTACAACACTAAGTACTTGTTAGCTATAGGGAAGAAACACAATGCGTGGAAATGCAGCTAATAGAGTATTCCGCACAAAGTAGTGATGTAGCAGCTCCTTTGAAATGCATTCAACTCCACGTTCAGCGAGAACATCACCGCCAACGCAGGTTTCAGCTACCTTTGAAAACTAAGGTTCTGGCACGATTTACAACACGAAGTACATGTTAGCTATAGGGAAGAAACTCAGAATGTGAAACAGTTCACAATGGAAAACCCGCTTCGAACGAAATCCCACATTTCTCACACAGCGTTTGTAAAACAAATGCGCTGAAATGCAGCTTATTGAGTATTCCGCACAAAGTAATGATCTAGCTGCTCCTTTGAAATGCATTCAACTCCATTTTCAGCGAGAACATCAGCACGAATGCAGTTTTCAGCTACCTTTGAAAACCAAGGTTCTGGCACCATTTACAACACGAAGTACATGTTAGGTATACGGAAGAAAAAGACAATGCGCTGAAATGCAGCTTATTGAGTATTCCACACAAAGAACTGATCTAGCAGCTCCTTTGAAATGCAGACAACTCCCAAATCAGCGAGAACATCAGCACCAATGCAGTTTTCAGCTACCTTTGAAATCCAGGGTTCTGGCACCATTTACAACACGAAGTACATATTAGGTATAGGGAATAAAAACACAATGCGCTGAAATGCAGCTTATTGAGTATTCCGCACAAAGTAGTGATCTAGCTGCTCCTTTGAAATGCATTCAATCCACGTTCAGCGAGAACATGAGCGCCAACGCAGGTTTCAACTACCTTTGAAAACTAAGGTTCTGGTACCATTTACAACACGAAGTGCATGTTAGCTATAGGGAAGAAACTCCGAATGTGATACTGCTTCACAATTGAAAACCCGCTTCGAACGAAATCCCACATTTCTCACACAGCGTCTATAAAACACAATGCGCTGAAATGCAGCTTATTGAGTATTCCACACAAAGTAATGATCTATCTGATCCTTTGAAATGCAGAAAACTCCACATTCAGTGACATCATCAGAGCCAACGCAGTTTTCTGCTACCTTTGAAAACCAAGGTTCTGGCACGATTTACAACACGAAGTACATGTTAGGTATAGGGAAAAAAAACAATGCGCTGAAATGCAGCTTATTGAGTATTCCGCACAAAGTAATGATCTAGCTGCTCCTTTGAAATGCATTCAACTCCATTTTCAGCGAGTACATCAGCAATAATGCAGTTTTCAGCTAACTTTGAAAACCAAGGTTCTGGCACTATTTACAACACGAAGTACATGTTAGCTATAGGGAAGAAACTCAGAATGTGATACTGCTTCACAATGAAAAAACCGCTTCGAACGAAATCAAACATTTCTCCCACAGCGTCTATAACACACAATGCGCTGAAATGCAGCTTATTGTGTATTCCGCACAAAGTAATGATCTGGCTGCTCCTTTGAAATGCAGACAACTCCACATTCAGCGAGAAATTCAGCACCAACGCAGTTTTCAGCTACCTTTGAAAACCAAGGTTCTGGCACCATTTACAACATGAAGTACATGTTAGCTATAGGGAAGAAACTCAGAATGTGAAACAGTTCACAATGGAAAACCCGCTTCGAACGAAATCCCACATTTCTCACACAGTGTCTATAAAACACAATGCGCTGAAATGCAGCTTATTGAGTATTCCACACAAAGTAATGATCTATCTGATCCTTTGAAATGCATTCAACTCCACATTCAGAGAGAACATCAGCGCCAACGCAGTTTTCTGCTACCTTTGAAAACCAAGGTTCTGGCACGATTTACAACACGAAGTACATGTTAGGTATAGGGAAAAAAACAATGCGCTGAAATGCAGCTTATTGAGTATTCCGCACAAAGTAATGATCTAGCTGCTCCTTTGAAATGCATTCAACTCCATTTTCAGCGAGTACATCAGCAATAATGCAGTTTTCAGCTAACTTTGAAAACCAAGGTTCTGGCACTATTTACAACACGAAGTACATGTTAGCTATAGGGAAGAAACTCAGAATGTGATACTGCTTCACAATGAAAAAACCGCTTCGAACGAAATAAAACATTTCTCCCACAGCGTCTATAACACACAATGCGCTGAAATGCAGCTTATTGTGTATTCCGCAAAAAAGTAATGATCTGGCTGCTCCTTTGAAATGCAGACAACTCCACATTCAGCGAGAAATTCAGCACCAACGCAGTTTTCAGCTACCTTTGAAAACCAAGGTTCTGGCACCATTTACAACACGAAGTACATGTTAGCTATAGGGAAGAAACTCAGAATGTGATACTGCTTCACAATGGAAAACCCGCTTCGAACGAAATCCCACATTTCTCACACAGTGTCTATAAAACACAATGCGCTGAAATGCAGCTTATTGAGTATTCCACACAAAGAACTGATCTAGCTGCTCCTTTGAAATGCAGACAACTCCACATTCAGAGAGAACATCAGCGCCAACGCTGTTTTCAGCTACCTTTGAAAACCAAGGTTCTGGCAACATTTACAACACGACGTAAATGTTAGCTATAGGGCAGAAAAACACAATGCGTTGAAATGCAGCTTATTGAGTATTCCACACAAAGTAATGATCTAGCTGCTCCTTTGAATTGCAGATTATTGCACGTTCAACGAGAACATCAGCACCGACGCAGTTTTCAGCTACCTTTGAAAACTAAGGTTCTGGCACGATTTACAACACGAAGTACATGTTAGCTATAGGGAAGAAACACAATGCGCTGAAATGCAGCTTATTGAGTATTCCGCACAATGTAATGATCTAGCTGCTCCTTTGAAATGCGGACAACTCCACATTCAGCGAGAACATCAGAGCCAACGCAGTTTTCAGCTACCTTTGAAAACTAAGGTTCTGGCACTATTTACAACACTAAGTACTTGTTAGCTATAGGGAAGAAACACACTGCGTGGAAATGCAGCTAATACAGTATTCCGCACAAAGTAGTGATCTAGCTGCTCCTTTGAAATGCATTCAATCCACGTTCAGCGAGAACATCAGCGCCAACGCAGGTTTCAGCTACCTTTGAAAACTAAGGTTCTGGTACCATTTACAACACGAAGTGCATGTTAGCTATAGGGAAGAAACTCCGAAAGTGATACTGCTTCACAATTGAAAACCCGCTTTGAACGAAATCCCACATTTCTCACACAGCGTCTATAAAACACAATGCGCTGAAATGCAGCTTATTAAGTATTCCGCACAAAGTTATGATCTAGCTGCTCCTTTGAATTGCAGACAACTCCATATTCAGCGAGAACATCAGCCAACGCAGTTTTCAGCTACTTTTGAAAACTAAGGTTCTGGTATTATTTACAACACTAAGTACTTGTTAGCTATAGGGAAGAAACACAATGCGTTGAAATACAGCTAATAGAGTATTCCGCACAAAGTAGTGATGTAGCAGCTCCTTTGAAATGCATTCAACTCCACGTTCAGCGAGAACATCACCGCCAACGCAGGTTTCAGCTACCTGTGAAAACCAAGGTTCTGGCACGATTTACAACACGAAGTACATGTTAGCTATAGGGAAGAAACTCAGAATGTGAAACAGTTCACAATGGAAAACCCGCTTCGAACGAAATCCCACATTTCTCACACAGCGTTTGTAAAACAAAATGCGCTGAAATGCAGCTTATTGAGTATTCCGCACAAAGTAATGATCTAGCTGCTCCTTTGAAATGCATTCAACTCCATTTTCAGCGAGAACATCAGCACGAATGCAGTTTTCAGCTACCTTTGAAAACCAAGGTTCTGGCACCATTTACAAGACGAAGTACATGTTAGGTATACGGAAGAAAAAGACAATGCGCTGAAATGCAGCTTATTGAGTATTCCACACAAAGTAATGATCTAGCTGCTCCTTTGAAATGTATACAACTCCACGTTCAGTGAGAACATCAGAGCCAACGCAGTTTTCAGCTACCTATGAAAACCAAGGTTCTGGCACGATTTACAACACGAAGTACATGTTAGCTATAGGGAAGAAAAACAATGCGCTGAAATGCAGCTTATTGAGTATTCCGCACAAAGTAGTGATCTAGCTGCTCCTTTGAAATGCATTCAACTCCATGTTCAGCGAGTACATCAGCACGAATGCAGTTTTCAGCTAACTTTGAAAACCAAGGTTCTGTAACCATTTACAACACGAAGTACATGTTAGCTATAGGGAAGAAACTCAGAATGTGATACTGCTTCACAATTGAAAACCCGCTTCGAACGAAATCAAACATTTCTCCCACAGCGTCTATAACACACAATGCGCTGAAATGCAGCTTATTGTGTATTCCGCACAAAGTAATGATCTGGCTTCTCCTTTGAAATGCAGACAACTCCACATTCAGCGAGAAATTCAGCACCAACGCAGTTTTCAGCTACCTTTGAAAACCAAGGTTCTGGCACTATTTACAACACGAAGTACATGTTAGCTATAGGGAAGAAACTCAGAATGTGAAACTGTTCACAATGTAAAACCTGCTTTGAACGAAATCCCACATTTGTCACACAGCGTCTATAAAACACATTGCGCTGAAATGCAGCTTATTGAGTATTCCACACAAAGTAATGATCTAGCTGCTCCTTTGAATTGCAGACAACTCCACATTCAGCGAGAACATCAGAGCCAACGCAGTTTTCAGCTACCTTTGAAAACCAAGGTTCTGGCACTATTTACAACACTAAGTACCTGTTAGCTATAGGGAAGAAACACAATGCGTTGAAATGCAGCTAATAGAGTATTCCGCACAAAGTAGTGATCTAGCTGCTCCTTTGAAATGCATTCAACTCCACGTTCAGCGAGAACATCAGCGCCAACGCAGGTTTCAGCTACCTTTGAAAACCAAGGTTCTGGCACGATTTACAACACGAAGTACATGTTAGGTATAGGGAAAAAAACAATGCGCTGAAATGCAGCTTATTGTGTATTCCGCACAAAGTAATGATCTGGCTGCTCCTTTGAAATGCAGACAACTCCACATTCAGCGAGAAATTCAGCACCAACGCAGTTTTCAGCTACCTTTGAAAACCAAGGTTCTGGCACCATTTACAACACGAAGTACATGTTAGCTATAGGGAAGAAACTCAGAATGTGGAAACAGTTCACAATGGAAAACCCGCTTCGAACGAAATCCCACATTTCTCACACAGTGTCTATAAAACACAATGCGCTGAAATGCAGCTTATTGAGTATTCCACACAAAGAACTGATCTAGCTGCTCCTTTGAAATGCAGACAACTCCACATTCAGAGAGAACATCAGCGCCAACGCTGTTTTCAGCTACCTTTGAAAACCAAGGTTCTGGCAACATTTACAACACGACGTAAATGTTAGCTATAGGGCAGAAAAACACAATGCGTTGAAATGCAGCTTATTGAGTATTCCACACAAAGTAATGATCTAGCTGCTCCTTTGAATTGCAGATTATTGCACGTTCAACGAGAACATCAGCACCGACGCAGTTTTCAGCTACCTTTGAAAACTAAGGTTCTGGCACGATTTACAACACGAAGTACATGTTAGCTATAGGGAAGAAACACAATGCGCTGAAATGCAGCTTATTGAGTATTCCGCACAATGTAATGATCTAGCTGCTCCTTTGAAATGCGGACAACTCCACATTCAGCGAGAACATCAGAGCCAACGCAGTTTTCAGCTACCTTTGAAAACTAAGGTTCTGGCACTATTTACAACACTAAGTACTTGTTAGCTATAGGGAAGAAACACACTGCGTGGAAATGCAGCTAATACAGTATTCCGCACAAAGTAGTGATCTAGCTGCTCCTTTGAAATGCATTCAATCCACGTTCAGCGAGAACATCAGCGCCAACGCAGGTTTCAGCTACCTTTGAAAACTAAGGTTCTGGTACCATTTACAACACGAAGTGCATGTTAGCTATAGGGAAGAAACTCCGAATGTGATACTGCTTCACAATTGAAAACCCGCTTTGAACGAAATCCCACATTTCTCACACAGCGTCTATAAAACACAATGCGCTGAAATGCAGCTTATTGAGTATTCCGCACAAAGTTATGATCTAGCTGCTCCTTTGAATTGCAGACAACTCCATATTCAGCGAGAACATCAGCCAACGCAGTTTTCAGCTACTTTTGAAAACTAAGGTTCTGGCATTATTTACAACACTAAGTACTTGTTAGCTATAGGGAAGAAACACAATGCGTTGAAATACAGCTAATAGAGTATTCCGCACAAAGTAGTGATGTAGCAGCTCCTTTGAAATGCATTCAACTCCACGTTCAGCGAGAACATCACCGCCAACGCAGGGTTCAGCTACCTGTGAAAACCAAGGTTCTGGCACGATTTACAACACGAAGTACATGTTAGCTATAGGGAAGAAACTCAGAATGTGAAACAGTTCACAATGGAAAACCCGCTTCGAACGAAATCCCACATTTCTCACACAGCGTTTGTAAAACAAAATGCGCTGAAATGCAGCTTATTGAGTATTCCGCACAAAGTAATGATCTAGCTGCTCCTTTGAAATGCATTCAACTCCATTTTCAGCGAGAACATCAGCACGAATGCAGTTTTCAGCTACCTTTGAAAACCAAGGTTCTGGCACCATTTACAAGACGAAGTACATGTTAGGTATACGGAAGAAAAAGACAATGCGCTGAAATGCAGCTTATTGAGTATTCCACACAAAGTAATGATCTAGCTGCTCCTTTGAAATGTATACAACTCCACGTTCAGTGAGAACATCAGAGCCAACGCAGTTTTCAGCTACCTATGAAAACCAAGGTTCTGGCACGATTTACAACACGAAGTACATGTTAGCTATAGGGAAGAAAAACAATGCGCTGAAATGCAGCTTATTGAGTATTCCGCACAAAGTAGTGATCTAGCTGCTCCTTTGAAATGCATTCAACTCCATGTTCAGCGAGTACATCAGCATGAATGCAGTTTTCAGCTAACTTTGAAAACCAAGGTTCTGGAACCATTTACAACACGAAGTACATGTTAGCTATAGGGAAGAAACTCAGAATGTGATACTGCTTCACAATGGAAAACCCGCTTCGAACGAAATCAAACATTTCTCCCACAGCGTCTATAACACACAATGCGCTGAAATGCAGCTTATTGTGTATTCCGCACAAAGTAATGATCTGGCTTCTCCTTTGAAATGCAGACAACTCCACATTCAGCGAGAAATTCAGCACCAACGCAGTTTTCAGCTACCTTTGAAAACCAAGGTTCTGGCACTATTTACAACACGAAGTACATGTTAGCTATAGGGAAGAAACTCAGAATGTGAAACTGTTCACAATGTAAAACCTGCTTTGAACGAAATCCCACATTTGTCACACAGCGTCTATAAAACACATTGCGCTGAAATGCAGCTTATTGAGTATTCCACACAAAGTAATGATCTAGCTGCTCCTTTGAATTGCAGACAACTCCACATTCAGCGAGAACATCAGAGCCAACGCAGTTTTCAGCTACCTTTGAAAACCAAGGTTCTGGCACTATTTACAACACTAAGTACCTGTTAGCTATAGGGAAGAAACACAATGCGTTGAAATGCAGCTTATTGAGTATTCCGCACAAAGTAGTGATCTAGCTGCTCCTTTGAAATGCATTCAACTCCACGTTCAGCGAGAACATCAGCGCCAACGCAGGTTTCAGCTACCTTTGAAAACCAAGGTTCTGGCACGATTTACAACACGAAGTACATGTTAGGTATAGGGAAAAAAACAATGCGCTGAAATGCAGCTTATTGTGTATTCCGCACAAAGTAATGATCTGGCTGCTCCTTTGAAATGCAGACAACTCCACATTCAGCGAGAAATTCAGCACCAACGCAGTTTTCAGCTACCTTTGAAAACCAAGGTTCTGGCACCATTTACAACACGAAGTACATGTTAGCTATAGGGAAGAAACTCAGAATGTGGAAACAGTTCACAATGGAAAACCCGCTTCGAACGAAATCCCACATTTCTCACACAGTGTCTATAAAACACAATGCGCTGAAATGCAGCTTATTGAGTATTCCACACAAAGAACTGATCTAGCTGCTCCTTTGAAATGCAGACAACTCCACATTCAGAGAGAACATCAGCGCCAACGCTGTTTTCAGCTACCTTTGAAAACCAAGGTTCTGGCAACATTTACAACACGACGTAAATGTTAGCTATAGGGCAGAAAAACACAATGCGTTGAAATGCAGCTTATTGAGTATTCCACACAAAGTAATGATCTAGCTGCTCCTTTGAATTGCAGATTATTGCACGTTCAACGAGAACATCAGCACCGACGCAGTTTTCAGCTACCTTTGAAAACTAAGGTTCTGGCACGATTTACAACACGAAGTACATGTTAGCTATAGGGAAGAAACACAATGCGCTGAAATGCAGCTTATTGAGTATTCCGCACAATGTAATGATCTAGCTGCTCCTTTGAAATGCGGACAACTCCACATTCAGCGAGAACATCAGAGCCAACGCAGTTTTCAGCTACCTTTGAAAACTAAGGTTCTGGCACTATTTACAACACTAAGTACTTGTTAGCTATAGGGAAGAAACACACTGCGTGGAAATGCAGCTAATACAGTATTCCGCACAAAGTAGTGATCTAGCTGCTCCTTTGAAATGCATTCAATCCACGTTCAGCGAGAACATCAGCGCCAACGCAGGTTTCAGCTACCTTTGAAAACTAAGGTTCTGGTACCATTTACAACACGAAGTGCATGTTAGCTATAGGGAAGAAACTCCGAATGTGATACTGCTTCACAATTGAAAACCCGCTTTGAACGAAATCCCACATTTCTCACACAGCGTCTATAAAACACAATGCGCTGAAATGCAGCTTATTGAGTATTCCGCACAAAGTTATGATCTAGCTGCTCCTTTGAATTGCAGACAACTCCATATTCAGCGAGAACATCAGCCAACGCAGTTTTCAGCTACTTTTGAAAACTAAGGTTCTGGCATTATTTACAACACTAAGTACTTGTTAGCTATAGGGAAGAAACACAATGCGTTGAAATACAGCTAATAGAGTATTCCGCACAAAGTAGTGATGTAGCAGCTCCTTTGAAATGCATTCAACTCCACGTTCAGCGAGAACATCACCGCCAACGCAGGGTTCAGCTACCTGTGAAAACCAAGGTTCTGGCACGATTTACAACACGAAGTACATGTTAGCTATAGGGAAGAAACTCAGAATGTGAAACAGTTCACAATGGAAAACCCGCTTCGAACGAAATCCCACATTTCTCACACAGCGTTTGTAAAACAAAATGCGCTGAAATGCAGCTTATTGAGTATTCCGCACAAAGTAATGATCTAGCTGCTCCTTTGAAATGCATTCAACTCCATTTTCAGCGAGAACATCAGCACGAATGCAGTTTTCAGCTACCTTTGAAAACCAAGGTTCTGGCACCATTTACAACACGAAGTACATGTTAGGTATACGGAAGAAAAAGACAATGCGCTGAAATGCAGCTTATTGAGTATTCCACACAAAGTAATGATCTAGCTGCTCCTTTGAAATGTATACAACTCCACGTTCAGTGAGAACATCAGAGCCAACGCAGTTTTCAGCTACCTATGAAAACCAAGGTTCTGGCACGATTTACAACACGAAGTACATGTTAGCTATAGGGAAGAAAAACAATGCGCTGAAATGCAGCTTATTGAGTATTCCGCACAAAGTAGTGATCTAGCTGCTCCTTTGAAATGCATTCAACTCCATGTTCAGCGAGTACATCAGCATGAATGCAGTTTTCAGCTAACTTTGAAAACCAAGGTTCTGGAACCATTTACAACACGAAGTACATGTTAGCTATAGGGAAGAAACTCAGAATGTGATACTGCTTCACAATGGAAAACCCGCTTCGAACGAAATCAAACATTTCTCCCACAGCGTCTATAACACACAATGCGCTGAAATGCAGCTTATTGTGTATTCCGCACAAAGTAATGATCTGGCTTCTCCTTTGAAATGCAGACAACTCCACATTCAGCGAGAAATTCAGCACCAACGCAGTTTTCAGCTACCTTTGAAAACCAAGGTTCTGGCACTATTTACAACACGAAGTACATGTTAGCTATAGGGAAGAAACTCAGAATGTGAAACTGTTCACAATGTAAAACCTGCTTTGAACGAAATCCCACATTTGTCACACAGCGTCTATAAAACACATTGCGCTGAAATGCAGCTTATTGAGTATTCCACACAAAGTAATGATCTAGCTGCTCCTTTGAATTGCAGACAACTCCACATTCAGCGAGAACATCAGAGCCAACGCAGTTTTCAGCTACCTTTGAAAACCAAGGTTCTGGCACTATTTACAACACTAAGTACCTGTTAGCTATAGGGAAGAAACACAATGCGTTGAAATGCAGCTAATAGAGTATTCCGCACAAAGTAGTGATCTAGCTGCTCCTTTGAAATGCATTCAACTCCACGTTCAGCGAGAACATCAGCGCCAACGCAGGTTTCAGCTACCTTTGAAAACCAAGGTTCTGGCACGATTTACAACACGAAGTACATGTTAGGTATAGGGAAAAAAACAATGCGCTGAAATGCAGCTTATTGTGTATTCCGCACAAAGTAATGATCTGGCTGCTCCTTTGAAATGCAGACAACTCCACATTCAGCGAGAAATTCAGCACCAACGCAGTTTTCAGCTACCTTTGAAAACCAAGGTTCTGGCACGATTTACAACACGAAGTACATGTTAGCTATAGGGAAGAAACTCAGAATGTGGAAACAGTTCACAATGGAAAACCCGCTTCGAACGAAATCCCACATTTCTCACACAGTGTCTATAAAACACAATGCGCTGAAATGCAGCTTATTGAGTATTCCACACAAAGAACTGATCTAGCTGCTCCTTTGAAATGCAGACAACTCCACATTCAGAGAGAACATCAGCGCCAACGCTGTTTTCAGCTACCTTTGAAAACCAAGGTTCTGGCAACATTTACAACACGACGTAAATGTTAGCTATAGGGCAGAAAAACACAATGCGTTGAAATGCAGCTTATTGAGTATTCCACACAAAGTAATGATCTAGCTGCTCCTTTGAATTGCAGATTATTGCACGTTCAACGAGAACATCAGCACCGACGCAGTTTTCAGCTACCTTTGAAAACTAAGGTTCTGGCACGATTTACAACACGAAGTACATGTTAGCTATAGGGAAGAAACACAATGCGCTGAAATGCAGCTTATTGAGTATTCCGCACAAAGTAGTGATCTAGCTGCTCCTTTGAAATGCATTCAACTCCACGTTCAGCGAGAACATCAGCGCCAACGCAGGTTTCAGCTACCTTTGAAAACCAAGGTTCTGGCACGATTTACAACACGAAGTACATGTTAGGTATAGGGAAAACAATGCGCTGAAATGCAGCTTATTGTGTATTCCGCACAAAGTAATGATCTGGCTGCTCCTTTGAATTGCAGACAACTCCACATTCAGCGAGAACATCAGCCAACGCAGTTTTCAGCTACTTTTGAAAACTAAGGTTCTGGTATTATTTACAACACTAAGTACTTGTTAGCTATAGGGAAGAAACACAATGCGTTGAAATACAGCTAATAGAGTATTCCGCACAAAGTAGTGATGTAGCAGCTCCTTTGAAATGCATTCAACTCCACGTTCAGCGAGAACATCAGAGCCAACGCAGTTTTCAGCTACCTTTGAAAACTAAGGTTCTGGTATTATTTACAACACTAAGTACTTGTTAGCTATAGGGAAGAAACACACTGCGTGGAAATGCAGCTAATACAGTATTCCGCACAAAGTAGTGATCTAGCTGCTCCTTTGAAATGCATTCAATCCACGTTCAGCGAGAACATCAGCGCCAACGCAGGTTTCAGCTACCTTTGAAAACTAAGGTTCTGGTACCATTTACAACACGAAGTGCATGTTAGCTATAGGGAAGAAACTCCGAATGTGATACTGCTTCACAATTGAAAACCCGCTTTGAACGAAATCCCACATTTCTCACACAGCGTCTATAAAACACAATGCGCTGAAATGCAGCTTATTGAGTATTCCGCACAAAGTTATGATCTAGCTGCTCCTTTGAATTGCAGACAACTCCATATTCAGCGACAACATCAGCCAACGCAGTTTTCAGCTACTTTTGAAAACTAAGGTACTGGTATTATTTACAACACTAAGTACTTGTTAGCTATAGGGAAGAAACACAATGCGTTGAAATACAGCTAATAGAGTATTCCGCACAAAGTAGTGATGTAGCAGCTCCTTTGAAATGCATTCAACTCCACGTTCAGCGAGAACATCACCGCCAACGCAGGTTTCAGCTACCTTTGAAAACTAAGGTTCTGGCACGATTTACAACACGAAGTACATGTTAGCTATAGGGAAGAAACTCAGAATGTGAAACAGTTCACAATGGAAAACCCGCTTCGAACGAAATCCCACATTTCTCACACAGCGTTTGTAAAACAAATGCGCTGAAATGCAGCTTATTGAGTATTCCGCACAAAGTAATGATCTAGCTGCTCCTTTGAAATGCATTCAACTCCATTTTCAGCGAGAACATCAGCACGAATGCAGTTTTCAGCTACCTTTGAAAACCAAGGTTCTGGCACCATTTACAACACGAAGTACATGTTAGGTATACGGAAGAAAAAGACAATGCGCTGAAATGCAGCTTATTGAGTATTCCACACAAAGAACTGATCTAGCAGCTCCTTTGAAATGCAGACAACTCCCAATTCAGCGAGAACATCAGCACCAATGCAGTTTTCAGCTACCTTTGAAATCCAGGGTTCTGGCACCATTTACAACACGAAGTACATATTAGGTATAGGGAATAAAAACACAATGCGCTGAAATGCAGCTTATTGAGTATTCCGCACAAAGTAGTGATCTAGCTGCTCCTTTGAAATGCATTCAATCCACGTTCAGCGAGAACATGAGCGCCAACGCAGGTTTCAACTACCTTTGAAAACTAAGGTTCTGGTACCATTTACAACACGAAGTGCATGTTAGCTATAGGGAAGAAACTCCGAATGTGATACTGCTTCACAATTGAAAACCCGCTTCGAACGAAATCCCACATTTCTCACACAGCGTCTATAAAACACAATGCGCTGAAATGCAGCTTATTGAGTATTCCACACAAAGTAATGATCTATCTGATCCTTTGAAATGCAGAAAACTCCACATTCAGTGAGATCATCAGAGCCAACGCAGTTTTCTGCTACCTTTGAAAACCAAGGTTCTGGCACGATTTACAACACGAAGTACATGTTAGGTATAGGGAAAAAAACAATGCGCTGAAATGCAGCTTATTGAGTATTCCGCACAAAGTAATGATCTAGCTGCTCCTTTGAAATGCATTCAACTCCATTTTCAGCGAGTACATCAGCAATAATGCAGTTTTCAGCTAACTTTGAAAACCAAGGTTCTGGCACTATTTACAACACTAAGTACATGTTAGCTATAGGGAAGAAACTCAGAATGTGATACTGCTTCACAATGAAAAAACCGCTTCGAACGAAATCAAACATTTCTCCCACAGCGTCTATAACACACAATGCGCTGAAATGCAGCTTATTGTGTATTCCGCACAAAGTAATGATCTGGCTGCTCCTTTGAAATGCAGACAACTCCACATTCAGCGAGAAATTCAGCACCAACGCAGTTTTCAGCTACCTTTGAAAACCAAGGTTCTGGCACTATTTACAACACGAAGTACATGTTAGCTATAGGGAAGAAACTCAGAATGTGAAACTGTTCACAATGTAAAACCTGCTTTGAACGAAATCCCACATTTGTCACACAGCGTCTATAAAACACATTGTGCTGAAATGCAGCTTATTGAGTATTCCACACAAAGTAATGATCTAGCTGCTCCTTTGAATTGCAGACAACTCCACATTCAGCGAGAACATCAGAGCCAACGCAGTTTTCAGCTACCTTTGAAAACCAAGGTTCTGGCACTATTTACAACACTAAGTACCTGTTAGCTATAGGGAAGAAACACAATGCGTTGAAATGCAGCTAATAGAGTATTCCGCACAAAGTAGTGATCTAGCTGCTCCTTTGAAATGCATTCAACTCCACGTTCAGCGAGAACATCAGCGCCAACGCAGGTTTCAGCTACCTTTGAAAACCAAGGTTCTGGCACGATTTACAACACGAAGTACATGTTAGGTATAGGGAAAAAAACAATGCGCTGAAATGCAGCTTATTGTGTATTCCGCACAAAATAATGATCTGGCTGCTCCTTTGAAATGCAGACAACTCCACATTCAGCGAGAAATTCAGCACCAACGCAGTTTTCAGCTACCTTTGAAAACCAAGGTTCTGGCACGATTTACAACACGAAGTACATGTTAGCTATAGGGAAGAAACTCAGAATGTGGAAACAGTTCACAATGGAAAACCCGCTTCGAACGAAATCCCACATTACTCACACAGTGTCTATAAAACACAATGTGCTGAAATGCAGCTTATTGAGTATTCCACACAAAGAACTGATCTAGCTGCTCCTTTGAAATGCAGACAACTCCACATTCAGAGAGAACATCAGCGCCAACGCTGTTTTCAGCTACCTTTGAAAACCAAGGTTCTGGCACCATTTACAACACGAAGTACATGTTAGGTATACGGAAGAAAAAGAAAATACGCTGAAATGCAGCTTATTAAGTATTCCGCACAAAGTTATGATCTAGCTGCTCCTTTGAATTGCAGACAACTCCATATTCAGCGAGAACATCAGCCAACGCAGTTTTCAGCTACTTTTGAAAACTAAGGTTCTGGTATTATTTACAACACTAAGTACTTGTTAGCTATAGGGAAGAAACACAATGCGTTGAAATACAGCTAATAGAGTATTCCGCACAAAGTAGTGATGTAGCAGCTCCTTTGAAATGCATTCAACTCCACGTTCAGCGAGAACATCAGAGCCAACGCAGTTTTCAGCTACCTTTGAAAACTAAGGTTCTGGTATTATTTACAACACTAAGTACTTGTTAGCTATAGGGAAGAAACACACTGCGTGGAAATGCAGCTAATACAGTATTCCGCACAAAGTAGTGATCTAGCTGCTCCTTTGAAATGCATTCAATCCACGTTCAGCGAGAACATCAGCGCCAACGCAGGTTTCAGCTACCTTTGAAAACTAAGGTTCTGGTACCATTTACAACACGAAGTGCATGTTAGCTATAGGGAAGAAACTCCGAATGTGATACTGCTTCACAATTGAAAACCCGCTTTGAACGAAATCCCACATTTCTCACACAGCGTTTGTAAAACACAATGCGCTGAAATGCAGCTTATTGAGTATTCCGCACAAAGTTATGATCTAGCTGCTCCTTTGAATTGCAGACAACTCCATATTCAGCGACAACATCAGCCAACGCAGTTTTCAGCTACTTTTGAAAACTAAGGTACTGGTATTATTTACAACACTAAGTACTTGTTAGCTATAGGGAAGAAACACAATGCGTTGAAATACAGCTAATAGAGTATTCCGCACAAAGTAGTGATGTAGCAGCTCCTTTGAAATGCATTCAACTCCACGTTCAGCGAGAACATCACCGCCAACGCAGGTTTCAGCTACCTTTGAAAACTAAGGTTCTGGCACGATTTACAACACGAAGTACATGTTAGCTATAGGGAAGAAACTCAGAATGTGAAACAGTTCACAATGGAAAACCCGCTTCGAACGAAATCCCACATTTCTCACACAGCGTTTGTAAAACAAATGCGCTGAAATGCAGCTTATTGAGTATTCCGCACAAAGTAATGATCTAGCTGCTCCTTTGAAATGCATTCAACTCCATTTTCAGCGAGAACATCAGCACGAATGCAGTTTTCAGCTACCTTTGAAAACCAAGGTTCTGGCACCATTTACAACACGAAGTACATGTTAGGTATACGGAAGAAAAAGACAATGCGCTGAAATGCAGCTTATTGAGTATTCCACACAAAGAACTGATCTAGCAGCTCCTTTGAAATGCAGACAACTCCCAATTCAGCGAGAACATCAGCACCAATGCAGTTTTCAGCTACCTTTGAAATCCAGGTTCTGGCACCATTTACAACACGAAGTACATATTAGGTATAGGGAATAAAAACACAATGCGCTGAAATGCAGCTTATTGAGTATTCCGCACAAAGTAGTGATCTAGCTGCTCCTTTGAAATGCATTCAATCCACGTTCAGCGAGAACATGAGCGCCAACGCAGGTTTCAACTACCTTTGAAAACTAAGGTTCTGGTACCATTTACAACACGAAGTGCATGTTAGCTATAGGGAAGAAACTCCGAATGTGATACTGCTTCACAATTGAAAACCCGCTTCGAACGAAATCCCACATTTCTCACACAGCGTCTATAAAACACAATGCGCTGAAATGCAGCTTATTGAGTATTCCACACAAAGTAATGATCTATCTGATCCTTTGAAATGCAGAAAACTCCACATTCAGTGAGATCATCAGAGCCAACGCAGTTTTCTGCTACCTTTGAAAACCAAGGTTCTGGCACGATTTACAACACGAAGTACATGTTAGCTATAGGGAAGAAACACAATGCGCTGAAATGCAGCTTATTGTGTATTCCGCAAAAAAGTAATGATCTGGCTGCTCCTTTGAAATGCATTCAACTCCACATTCAGCGAGAAATTCAGCACCAACGCAGTTTTCAGCTACCTTTGAAAACCAAGGTTCTGGCACCATTTACAACACGAAGTACATGTTAGCTATAGGGAAGAAACTCAGAATGTGGAAACAGTTCACAATGGAAAACCCGCTTCGAACGAAATCCCACATTTCTCACACAGTGTCTATAAAACACAATGCGCTGAAATGCAGCTTATTGAGTATTCCACACAAAGAACTGATCTAGCTGCTCCTTTGAAATGCAGACAACTCCACATTCAGAGAGAACATCAGCGCCAACGCTGTTTTCAGCTACCTTTGAAAACCAAGGTTCTGGCAACATTTACAACACGACGTAAATGTTAGCTATAGGGCAGAAAAACACAATGCGCTGAAATGCAGCTTATTGAGTATTCCACACAAAGTAATGATCTATCTGATCCTTTGAATTGCAGACAACTCCATATTCAGCGAGAACATCAGCCAACGCAGTTTTCAGCTACTTTTGAAAACTAAGGTTCTGGTATTATTTACAACACTAAGTACTTGTTAGCTATAGGGAAGAAACACAATGCGTTGAAATACAGCTAATAGAGTATTCCGCACAAAGTAGTGATGTAGCAGCTCCTTTGAAATGCATTCAACTCCATGTTCAGCGAGAACATCACCGCCAACGCAGGTTTCAGCTACTTGTGAAAACCAAGGTTCTGGCACGATTTACAACACGAAGTACATGTTAGCTATAGGGAAGAAACTCAGAATGTGAAACAGTTCACAATGGAAAACCCGCTTCGAACGAAATCCCACATTTCTCACACAGCGTTTGTAAAACAAAATGCGCTGAAATGCAGCTTATTGAGTATTCCGCACAAAGTAATGATCTAGCTGCTCCTTTGAAATGCATTCAACTCCATTTTCAGCGAGAACATCAGCACGAATGCAGTTTTCAGCTACCTTTGAAAACCAAGGTTCTGGCACCATTTACAAGACGAAGTACATGTTAGGTATACGGAAGAAAAAGACAATGCGCTGAAATGCAGCTTATTGAGTATTCCACACAAAGTAATGATCTAGCTGCTCCTTTGAAATGTATACAACTCCACGTTCAGTGAGAACATCAGAGCCAACGCAGTTTTCAGCTACCTATGAAAACCAAGGTTCTGGCACGATTTACAACACGAAGTACATGTTAGCTATAGGGAAGAAAAACAATGCGCTGAAATGCAGCTTATTGAGTATTCCGCACAAAGTAGTGATCTAGCTGCTCCTTTGAAATGCATTCAACTCCATGTTCAGCGAGTACATCAGCAATAATGCAGTTTTCAGCTAACTTTGAAAACCAAGGTTCTGGAACCATTTACAACACGAAGTACATGTTAGCTATAGGGAAGAAACTCAGAATGTGATACTGCTTCACAATGGAAAACCCGCTTCGAACGAAATCAAACATTTCTCCCACAGCGTCTATAACACACAATGCGCTGAAATGCAGCTTATTGTGTATTCCGCACAAAGTAATGATCTGGCTTCTCCTTTGAAATGCAGACAACTCCACATTCAGCGAGAAATTCAGCACCAACGCAGTTTTCAGCTACCTTTGAAAACCAAGGTTCTGGCACTATTTACAACACGAAGTACATGTTAGCTATAGGGAAGAAACTCAGAATGTGAAACTGTTCACAATGTAAAACCTGCTTTGAACGAAATCCCACATTTGTCACACAGCGTCTATAAAACACATTGCGCTGAAATGCAGCTTATTGAGTATTCCACACAAAGTAATGATCTAGCTGCTCCTTTGAATTGCAGACAACTCCACATTCAGCGAGAACATCAGAGCCAACGCAGTTTTCAGCTACCTTTGAAAACCAAGGTTCTGGCACTATTTACAACACTAAGTACCTGTTAGCTATAGGGAAGAAACACAATGCGTTGAAATGCAGCTAATAGAGTATTCCGCACAAAGTAGTGATCTAGCTGCTCCTTTGAAATGCATTCAACTCCACGTTCAGCGAGAACATCAGCGCCAACGCAGGTTTCAGCTACCTTTGAAAACCAAGGTTCTGGCACGATTTACAACACGAAGTACATGTTAGGTATAGGGAAAAAAACAATGCGCTGAAATGCAGCTTATTGTGTATTCCGCAAAAAAGTAATGATCTGGCTGCTCCTTTGAAATGCAGACAACTCCACATTCAGCGAGAAATTCAGCACCAACGCAGTTTTCAGCTACCTTTGAAAACCAAGGTTCTGGCACGATTTACAACACGAAGTACATGTTAGCTATAGGGAAGAAACTCAGAATGTGAAACAGTTCACAATGGAAAACCCGCTTCGAACGAAATCCCACATTTCTCACACAGCGTTTGTAAAACAAATGCGCTGAAATGCAGCTTATTGAGTATTCCGCACAAAGTAATGATCTAGCTGCTCCTTTGAAATGCATTCAACTCCATTTTCAGCGAGAACATCAGCACGAATGCAGTTTTCAGCTACCTTTGAAAACCAAGGTTCTGGCACCATTTACAACACGAAGTACATGTTAGGTATACGGAAGAAAAAGACAATGCGCTGAAATGCAGCTTATTGAGTATTCCACACAAAGAACTGATCTAGCAGCTCCTTTGAAATGCAGACAACTCCCAATTCAGCGAGAACATCAGCACCAATGCAGTTTTCAGCTACCTTTGAAATCCAGGGTTCTGGCACCATTTACAACACGAAGTACATATTAGGTATAGGGAATAAAAACACAATGCGCTGAAATGCAGCTTATTGAGTATTCCGCACAAAGTAGTGATCTAGCTGCTCCTTTGAAATGCATTCAATCCACGTTCAGCGAGAACATGAGCGCCAACGCAGGTTTCAACTACCTTTGAAAACTAAGGTTCTGGTACCATTTACAACACGAAGTGCATGTTAGCTATAGGGAAGAAACTCCGAATGTGATACTGCTTCACAATTGAAAACCCGCTTCGAACGAAATCCCACATTTCTCACACAGCGTCTATAAAACACAATGCGCTGAAATGCAGCTTATTGAGTATTCCACACAAAGTAATGATCTATCTGATCCTTTGAAATGCAGAAAACTCCACATTCAGTGAGATCATCAGAGCCAACGCAGTTTTCTGCTACCTTTGAAAACCAAGGTTCTGGCACGATTTACAACACGAAGTACATGTTAGGTATAGGGAAAAAAAACAATGCGCTGAAATGCAGCTTATTGAGTATTCCGCACAAAGTAATGATCTAGCTGCTCCTTTGAAATGCATTCAACTCCATTTTCAGCGAGTACATCAGCACGAATGCAGTTTTCAGCTAACTTTGAAAACCAAGGTTCTGGCACTATTTACAACACTAAGTACATGTTAGCTATAGGGAAGAAACTCAGAATGTGATACTGCTTCACAATGAAAAAACCGCTTTGAACGAAATCAAACATTTCTCCCACAGCGTCTATAACACACAATGCGCTGAAATGCATCTTATTGTGTATTCCGCACAAAGTAATGATCTGGCTGCTCCTTTGAAATGCAGACAACTCCACATTCAGCGAGAAATTCAGCACCAACGCAGTTTTCAGCTACCTTTGCAAACCAAGGTTCTGGCACCATTTACAACATGAAGTACATGTTAGCTATAGGGAAGAAACTCAGAATGTGAAACAGTTCACAATGGAAAACCCGCTTCGAACGAAATCCCACATTTCTCAAACAGTGTCTATAAAACACAATGCGCTGAAATGCAGCTTATTGAGTATTCCACACAAAGTAATGATCTATCTGATCCTTTGAAATGCAGAAAACTCCACATTCAGTGAGATCATCAGAGCCAACGCAGTTTTCTGCTACCTTTGAAAACCAAGGTTCTGGCACGATTTACAACACGAAGTACATGTTAGGTATAGGGAAAAAAACAATGCGCTGAAATGCAGCTTATTGAGTATTCCGCACAAAGTAATGATCTAGCTGCTCCTTTGAAATGCATTCAACTCCATTTTCAGCGAGTACATCAGCAATAATGCAGTTTTCAGCTAACTTTGAAAACCAAGGTTCTGGCACTATTTACAACACGAAGTACATGTTAGCTATAGGGAAGAAACTCAGAATGTGATACTGCTTCACAATGAAAAAACCGCTTCGAACGAAATCAAACATTTCTCCCACAGCGTCTATAACACACAATGCGCTGAAATGCAGCTTATTGTGTATTCCGCAAAAAAGTAATGATCTGGCTGCTCCTTTGAAATGCAGACAACTCCACATTCAGCGAGAAATTCAGCACCAACGCAGTTTTCAGCTACCTTTGAAAACCAAGGTTCTGGCACCATTTACAACACGAAGTACATGTTAGCTATAGGGAAGAAACTCAGAATGTGGAAACAGTTCACAATGGAAAACCCGCTTCGAACGAAATCCCACATTTCTCACACAGTGTCTATAAAACACAATGCGCTGAAATGCAGCTTATTGAGTATTCCACACAAAGAACTGATCTAGCTGCTCCTTTGAAATGCAGACAACTCCACATTCAGAGAGAACATCAGCGCCAACGCTGTTTTCAGCTACCTTTGAAAACCAAGGTTCTGGCAACATTTACAACACGACGTAAATGTTAGCTATAGGGCAGAAAAACACTATGCGTTGAAATGCAGCTTATTGAGTATTCCACACAAAGTAATGATGTAGCTGCTCCTTTGAATTGCAGATTATTGCACGTTCAACGAGAACATCAGCACCGACGCAGTTTTCAGCTACCTTTGAAAACTAAGGTTCTGGCACGATTTACAACACGAAGTACATGTTAGCTATAGGGAAGAAACACAATGCGCTGAAATGCAGCTTATTGAGTATTCCGCACAATGTAATGATCTAGCTGCTCCTTTGAAATGCGGACAACTCCACATTCAGCGAGAACATCAGAGCCAACGCAGTTTTCAGCTACCTTTGAAAACTAAGGTTCTGGCACTATTTACAACACGAAGTACTTGTTAGCTATAGGGAAGAAACACACTGCGTGGAAATGCAGCTAATACAGTATTCCGCACAAAGTAGTGATCTAGCTGCTCCTTTGAAATGCATTCAATCCACGTTCAGCGAGAACATCAGCGCCAACGCAGGTTTCAGCTACCTTTGAAAACTAAGGTTCTGGTACCATTTACAACACGAAGTGCATGTTAGCTATAGGGAAGAAACTCCGAATGTGATACTGCTTCACAATTGAAAACCCGCTTTGAACGAAATCCCACATTTCTCACACAGCGTCTATAAAACACAATGCGCTGAAATGCAGCTTATTAAGTATTCCGCACAAAGTTATGATCTAGCTGCTCCTTTGAATTGCAGACAACTCCATATTCAGCGAGAACATCAGAGCCAACGCAGTTTTCAGCTACTTTTGAAAACTAAGGTTCTGGTATTATTTACAACACTAAGTACTTGTTAGCTATAGGGAAGAAACACAATGCGTTGAAATACAGCTAATAGAGTATTCCGCACAAAGTAGTGATGTAGCAGCTCCTTTGAAATGCATTCAACTCCACGTTCACCGAGAACATCAGCGCCAACGCAGGTTTCAGCTACCTGTGAAAACCAAGGTTCTGGCACGATTTACAACACGAAGTACATGTTAGCTATAGGGAAGAAACTCAGAATGTGAAACAGTTCACAATGGAAAACCCGCTTCGAACGAAATCCCACATTTCTCACACAGCGTTTGTAAAACAAAATGCGCTGAAATGCAGCTTATTGAGTATTCCGCACAAAGTAATGATCTAGCTGCTCCTTTGAAATGCATTCAACTCCATTTTCAGCGAGAACATCAGCACGAATGCAGTTTTCAGCTACCTTTGAAAACCAAGGTTCTGGCACCATTTACAAGACGAAGTACATGTTAGGTATACGGAAGAAAAGACAATGCGCTGAAATGCAGCTTATTGAGTATTCCACACAAAGTAATGATCTAGCTGCTCCTTTGAAATGTATACAACTCCACGTTCAGTGAGAACATCAGCGCCAACGCAGTTTTCAGCTACCTATGAAAACCAAGGTTCTGGCACGATTTACAACACGAAGTACATGTTAGCTATAGGGAAGAAAAACAATGCGCTGAAATGCAGCTTATTGAGTATTCCGCACAAAGTAGTGATCTAGCTGCTCCTTTGAAATGCATTCAACTACATGTTCAGCGAGTACATCAGCACGAATGCAGTTTTCAGCTAACTTTGAAAACCAAGGTTCTGGAACCATTTACAACACGAAGTACATGTTAGCTATAGGGAAGAAACTCAGAATGTGAAACTGTTCACAATGTAAAACCTGCTTTGAACGAAATCCCACATTACTCACACAGTGTCTATAAAACACATTGCGCTGAAATGCAGCTTATTGAGTATTCCACACAAAGTAATGATCTAGCTGCTCCTTTGAATTGCAGACAACTCCACATTCAGCGAGAACATCAGAGCCAACGCAGTTTTCAGCTACCTTTGAAAACCAAGGTTCTGGCACTATTTACAACACTAAGTACCTGTTAGCTATAGGGAAGAAACACAATGCGTTGAAATGCAGCTAATAGAGTATTCCGCACAAAGTAGTGATCTAGCTGCTCCTTTGAAATGCATTCAACTCCACGTTCAGCGAGAACATCAGCGCCAACGCAGGTTTCAGCTACCTTTGAAAACCAAGGTTCTGGCACGATTTAAAACACGAAGTACATGTTAGGTATAGGGAAAAAAACAATGCGCTGAAATGCAGCTTATTGTGTATTCCGCACAAAGTAATGATCTGGCTGCTCCTTTGAAATGCATTCAACTCCACATTCAGCGAGAAATTCAGCACCAACGCAGTTTTCAGCTACCTTTGAAAACCAAGGTTCTGGCACGATTTACAACACGAAGTACATGTTAGCTATAGGGAAGAAACTCAGAATGTGGAAACAGTTCACAATGGAAAACCCGCTTCGAACGAAATCCCACATTACTCACACAGTGTCTATAAAACACAATGTGCTGAAATGCAGCTTATTGAGTATTCCACACAAAGAACTGATCTAGCTGCTCCTTTGAAATGCAGACAACTCCACATTCAGAGAGAACATCAGCGCCAATGCTGTTTTCAGCTACCTTTGAAAACCAAGGTTCTGGCACCATTTACAACACGAAGTACATGTTAGGTATACGGAAGAAAAAGAAAATGCGCTGAAATGCAGCTTATTAAGTATTCCGCACAAAGTTATGATCTAGCTGCTCCTTTGAATTGCAGACAACTCCATATTCAGCGAGAACATCAGCCAACGCAGTTTTCAGCTACTTTTGAAAACTAAGGTTCTGGTATTATTTACAACACTAAGTACTTGTTAGCTATAGGGAAGAAACACAATGCGTTGAAATACAGCTAATAGAGTATTCCGCACAAAGTAGTGATGTAGCAGCTCCTTTGAAATGCATTCAACTCCACGTTCAGCTAGAACATCAGAGCCAACGCAGTTTTCAGCTACCTTTGAAAACTAAGGTTCTGGTACCATTTACAACACGAAGTGCATGTTAGCTATAGGGAAGAAACTCCGAATGTGATACTGCTTCACAATTGAAAACCCGCTTTGAACGAAATCCCACATTTCTCACACAGCGTCTATAAAACACAATGCGCTGAAATGCAGCTTATTGAGTATTCCGCACAAAGTTATGATCTAGCTGCTCCTTTGAATTGCAGACAACTCCATATTCAGCGACAACATCAGCCAACGCAGTTTTCAGCTACTTTTGAAAACTAAGGTTCTGGTATTATTTACAACACTAAGTACTTGTTAGCTATAGGGAAGAAACACAATGCGTTGAAATACAGCTAATAGAGTATTCCGCACAAAGTAGTGATGTAGCAGCTCCTTTGAAATGCATTCAACTCCACGTTCAGCGAGAACATCACCGCCAACGCAGGTTTCAGCTACCTTTGAAAACTAAGGTTCTGGCACGATTTACAACACGAAGTACATGTTAGCTATAGGGAAGAAACTCAGAATGTGAAACAGTTCACAATGGAAAACCCGCTTCGAACGAAATTCCACATTTCTCACACAGCGTTTGTAAAACAAAATGCGCTGAAATGCAGCTTATTGAGTATTCCGCACAAAGTAATGATCTAGCTGCTCCTTTGAAATGCATTCAACTCCATTTTCAGCGAGAACATCAGCACGAATGCAGTTTTCAGCTACCTTTGAAAACCAAGGTTCTGGCACCATTTACAAGACGAAGTACATGTTAGGTATACGGAAGAAAAAGACAATGCGCTGAAATGCAGCTTATTGAGTATTCCACACAAAGAACTGATCTAGCAGCTCCTTTGAAATGCAGACAACTCCCAATTCAGCGAGAACATCAGCACCAATGCAGTTTTCAGGTACCTTTGAAATCCAGGGTTCTGGCACCATTTACAACACGAAGTACATATTAGGTATAGGGAATAAAAACACAATGCGCTGAAATGCAGCTTATTGAGTATTCCACACAAAGTAATGATCTAGCTGCTCCTTTGAAATGTATACAACTCCACGTTCAGTGAGAACATCAGAGCCAACGCAGTTTTCAGCTACCTATGAAAACCAAGGTTCTGGCACGATTTACAACACGAAGTACATGTTAGCTATAGGGAAGAAAAACAATGCGCTGAAATGCAGCTTATTGAGTATTCCGCACAAAGTAATGATCTAGCTGCTCCTTTGAAATGCATTCAACTCCATGTTCAGCGAGTACATCAGCACGAATGCAGTTTTCAGCTAACTTTGAAATCCAGGGTTCTGGCACCATTTACAACACGAAGTACATATTAGGTATAGGGAATAAAAACACAATGCGCTGAAATGCAGCTTATTGAGTATTCCGCACAAAGTAGTGATCTAGCTGCTCCTTTGAAATGCATTCAACTCCACGTTCAGCGAGAACATCAGCGCCAACGCAGGTTTCAGCTACCTTTGAAAACCAAGGTTCTGGCACGATTTACAACACGAAGTAAATGTTAGCTCTAGGGAAGAAACTCAGAATGTGAAACAGTTCACAATGGAAAACCCGCTTCGAACGAAATCCCACATTTCTCACACAGCGTCTATAAAACACAATGCGCTGAAATGCAGCTTATTGAGTATTCCACACAAAGTAATGATCTAGCTGCTCCTTTGAATTGCAGAAAACTCCACATTCAGTGAGATCATCAGAGCCAACGCTGTTTTCTGCTACCTTTGAAAACCAAGGTTCTGGCACCATTTACAACACGAAGTACATGTTAGGTATAGGGAAAAAAACAATGCGCTGAAATGCAGCTTATTGAGTATTCCGCACAAAGTAATGATCTAGCTGCTCCTTTGAAATGCATTCAACTCCATTTTCAGCGAGTACATCAGCAATAATGCAGTTTTCAGCTAACTTTGAAAACCAAGGTTCTGGCACTATTTACAACACGAAGTACATGTTAGCTATAGGGAAGAAACTCAGAATGTGATACTGCTTCACAATGAAAAAACCGCTTTGAACGAAATCAAACATTTCTCCCACAGCGTCTATAACACACAATGCGCTGAAATGCAGCTTATTGTGTATTCCGCACAAAGTAATGATCTGGCTGCTCCTTTGAAATGCAGACAACTCCACATTCAGCGAGAAATTCAGCACCAACGCAGTTTTCAGCTACCTTTGAAAACCAAGGTTCTGGCACCATTTACAACACGAAGTACATGTTAGCTATAGGGAAGAAACTCAGAATGTGGAAACAGTTCACAATGGAAAACCCGCTTCGAACGAAATCCCACATTTCTCACACAGTGTCTATAAAACACAATGCGCTGAAATGCAGCTTATTGAGTATTCCGCACAAAGTAATGATCTAGCTGCTCCTTTGAAATGCGGACAACTCCACATTCAGCGAGAACATCAGAGCCAACGCAGTTTTCAGCTACCTTTGTAAACTAAGGTTCTGGTACTATTTACAACACTAAGTACTTGTTAGCTATAGGGAAGAAACACACTGCGTGGAAATGCAGCTAATACAGTATTCCGCACAAAGTAGTGATCTAGCTGCTCCTTTGAAATGCATTCAATCCACGTTCAGCGAGAACATGAGCGCCAACGCAGGTTTCAGCTACCTTTGAAAACTAAGGTTCTGGTACCATTTACAACACAAAGTGCATGTTAGCTATAGGGAAGAAACTCCGAATGTGATACTGCTTCACAATTGAAAACCCGCTTTGAACGAAATCCCACATTTCTCACACAGCGTCTATAAAACACAATGCGCTGAAATGCAGCTTATTGAGTATTCCGCACAAAGATATGATCTAGCTGCTCCTTTGAATTGCAGACAACTCCATATTCAGCGAGAACATCAGAGCCAACGCAGTTTTCAGCTACCTATGAAAACTAAGGTTCTGGTATTATTTACAACACTAAGTACTTGTTAGCTATAGGGAAGAAACACAATGCGTTGAAATACAGCTAATAGAGTATTCCGCACAAAGTAGTGATGTAGCAGCTCCTTTGAAATGCATTCAACTCCACGTTCAGCGAGAACATCACCGCCAACGCAGGTTTCAGCTACCTGTGAAAACCAAGGTTCTGGCACGATTTACAACACGAAGTACATGTTAGCTATAGGGAAGAAACTCAGAATGTGAAACAGTTCACAATGGAAAACCCGCTTCGAACGAAATCCCACATTTCTCACACAGCGTTTGTAAAACAAAATGCGCTGAAATGCAGCTTATTGAGTATTCCGCACAAAGTAATGATCTAGCTGCTCCTTTGAAATGCATTCAACTCCATTTTCAGCGAGAACATCAGCACGAATGCAGTTTTCAGCTACCTTTGAAAACCAGGGTTCTGGCACCATTTACAACACGAAGTACATGTTAGGTATACGGAAGAAAAAGACAATGCGCTGAAATGCAGCTTATTGAGTATTCCACACAAAGAACTGATCTAGCAGCTCCTTTGAAATGCAGACAACTCCCAATTCAGCGAGAACATCAGCACCAATGCAGTTTTCACCTACCTTTGAAATCCAGGGTTCTGGCACCATTTACAACACGAAGTACATATTAGGTATAGGGAATAAAAACACAATGCGCTGAAATGCAGCTTATTGAGTATTCCGCACAAAGTAATGATCTAGCTGCTCCTTTGAAATGTATACAACTCCACGTTCAGTGAGAACATCAGAGCCAACGCAGTTTTCAGCTACCTATGAAAACCAAGGTTCTGGCACGATTTACAACACGAAGTACATGTTAGCTATAGGGAAGAAACTCAGAATGTGATACTGCTTCACAATGGAAAACCCGCTTCGAACGAAATCAAACATTTCTCCCACAGCGTCTATAACACACAATGCGCTGAAATGCAGCTTATTGAGTATTCCGCACAAAGTAATGATCTAGCTGCTCCTTTGAAATGCATTCAACTCCATGTTCAGCGAGTACATCAGCACGAATGCAGTTTTCAGCTAACTTTGAAAACCAAGGTTCTGGAACCATTTACAACACGAAGTACATGTTAGCTATAGGGAAGAAACTCAGAATGTGATACTGCTTCACAATGGAAAACCCGCTTCGAACGAAATCAAACATTTCTCCCACAGCGTCTATAACACACAATGCGCTGAAATGCAGCTTATTGAGTATTCCACACAAAGAACTGATCTAGCTGCTCCTTTGAAATGCAGACAACTCCACATTAAGCGAGAACATCAGCGCCAACGCTGTTTTCAGCTACCTTTGAAAACCAGGTTTCTGGCAACATTTACAACACGACGTAAATGTTAGCTATAGGGCAGAAAAACACAATGCGCTGAAATGCAGCTTATTGAGTATTCCGCACAAAGTAATGATCTAGCTGCTCCTTTGAAATGCGGACAACTCCACATTCAGCGAGAACATCAGAGCCAACGCAGTTTTCAGCTACCTTTGAAAACTAAGGTTCTGGCACGATTTACAACACTAAGTACTTGTTAGCTATAGGGAAGAAACACACTGCGTGGAAATGCAGCTAATACAGTATTCCGCACAAAGTAGTGATCTAGCTGCTCCTTTGAAATGCATTCAACTCCATGTTCAGCGAGTACATCAGCACGAATGCAGTTTTCAGCTAACTTTGAAAACCAAGGTTCTGGCACTATTTACAACACGAAGTACATGTTAGCTACAGGGAAGAAACTCAGAATGTGAAACAGTTCACAATGGAAAACCCGGTTCGAACATAATCCCACATTTCTCACAGAGCGTCTATAGAACACAATGCGCTGAAATGCAGATTATTGAGTATTCCGCACAAAGTAATGATCTAGCTGCTCCTTTAAAATGCAGACAACTCCACGTTCACCGAGAACATCAGCGCCAACGCAGTTTTCAGCTGCATTTGAAATCCAGGGTTCTGGCAACATTTACAAAACGAAGTACATGTTAGCTATAGGGAAGAAACTCAGAATGTGATACTGCTTCACAATGGAAAACCCGCTTCGAATGAAATCAAACATTTCTCCCACAGCGTCTATAACACACAATGCGCTGAAATGCAGCTTATTGTGTATTCCGCACAAAGTAATGATCTGGCTGCTCCTTTGAAATGCAGACAACTCCACATTCAGCGAGAAATTCAGCACCAACGCAGTTTTCAGCTACCTTTGAAAACCAAGGTTCTGGCACCATTTACAAAACGAAGTACATGTTAGCTATAGGGAAGAAACTCAGAATGTGGAAACAGTTCACAATGGAAAACCCGCTTCGAACGAAATCCCACATTTCTCACACAGTGTCTATAAAACACAATGCGCTGAAATGCAGCTTATTGAGTATCCCACACAAAGAAATGATCTAGCTGCTCCTTTGAAATGCAGACAACTCCACATTCAGAGAGAACATCAGCGCCAACGCTGTTTTCAGCTACCTTTGAAAACCAGGTTTCTGGCAACATTTACAACACGACGTAAATGTTAGCTATAGGCAGAAAAACACAATGCGCTGAAATGCAGCTTATTGAGTATTCCACACAAAGTAATGATCTAGCTGCTCCTTTGAATTGCAGATTATTGCACGTTCAACGAGAACATCAGCACCGACGCAGTTTTCAGCTACCTTTGAAAACTAAGGTTCTGGCACGATTTACAACACGAAGTACATGTTAGCTATAGGGAAGAAACACAATGCGCTGAAATGCAGCTTATTGAGTATTCCGCACAAAGTAATGATCTAGCTGCTCCTTTGAAATGCGGACAACTCCACATTCAGCGAGAACATCAGAACCAACGCAGTTTTCAGCTACCTTTGCAAACTAAGGTTCTGGCACTATTTACAACACTAAGTACTTGTTAGCTATAGGGAAGAAACACACTGCGTGGAAATGCAGCTAATACAGTATTCCGCACAAAGTAGTGATCTAGCTGCTCCTTTGAAATGCATTCAATCCACGTTCAGCGAGAACATCAGCACCAACGCAGGTTTCAGCTACCTTTGAAAACTAAGGTTCTGGTACCATTTACAACACAAAGTGCATGTTAGCTATAGGGAAGAAACTCCGAATGTGATACTGCTTCACAATTGAAAACCCGCTTTGACCGAAATCCCACATTTCTCACACAGCGTCTATAAAACACAATGCGCTGAAATGCAGCTTATTGAGTATTCCGCACAAAGTTATGATCTAGCTGCTCCTTTGAATTGCAGACAACTCCATATTCAGCGAGAACATCAGCCAACGCAGTTTTCAGCTACTTTTGAAAACTAAGGTTCTGGTATTATTTACAACACTAAGTACTTGTTAGCTATAGGGAAGAAACACAATGCGTTGAAATACAGCTAATAGAGTATTCCGCACAAAGTAGTGATGTAGCAGCTCCTTTGAAATGCATTCAACTCCACGTTCAGCGAGAACATCACCGCCAACGCAGGTTTCAGCTACCTGTGAAAACCAAGGTTCTGGCACGATTTACAACACGAAGTACATGTTAGCTATAGGGAAGAAACTCAGAATGTGAAACAGTTCACAATGGAAAACCCGCTTCGAACGAAATCCCACATTTCTCACACAGCGTTTGTAAAACAAAATGCGCTGAAATGCAGCTTATTGAGTATTCCGCACAAAGTAATGATCTAGCTGCTCCTTTGAAATGCATTCAACTCCATTTTCAGCGAGAACATCAGCACGAATGCAGTTTTCAGCTACCTTTGAAAACCAAGGTTCTGGCACCATTTACAACACGAAGTACATGTTAGCTATAGGGAAGAAACTCAGAATGTGAAACTGTTCACAATGTAAAACCTGCTTTGAACGAAATCCCACATTACTCACACAGTGTCTATAAAACACATTGCGCTGAAATGCAGCTTATTGAGTATTCCACACAAAGTAATGATCTAGCTGCTCCTTTGAATTGCAGACAACTCCACATTCAGCGAGAACATCAGAGCCAACGCAGTTTTCAGCTACCTTTGAAAACCAAGGTTCTGGCACTATTTACAACACTAAGTACCTGTTAGCTATAGGGAAGAAACACAATGCGTTGAAATGCAGCTAATAGAGTATTCCGCACAAAGTAGTGATCTAGCTGCTCCTTTGAAATGCATTCAACTCCACGTTCAGCGAGAACATCAGCGCCAACGCAGGTTTCAGCTACCTTTGAAAACCAAGGTTCTGGCACGATTTACAACACGAAGTACATGTTAGGTATAGGGAAAAAAACAATGCGCTGAAATGCAGCTTATTGTGTATTCCGCACAAAGTAATGATCTGGCTGCTCCTTTGAAATGCAGACAACTCCACATTCAGCGAGAAATTCAGCACCAACGCAGTTTTCAGCTACCTTTGAAAACCAAGGTTCTGGCACGATTTACAACACGAAGTACATGTTAGCTATAGGGAAGAAACTCAGAATGTGGAAACAGTTCACAATGGAAAACCCGCTTCGAACGAAATCCCACATTACTCACACAGTGTCTATAAAACACAATGTGCTGAAATGCAGCTTATTGAGTATTCCACACAAAGAACTGATCTAGCTGCTCCTTTGAAATGCAGACAACTCCACATTCAGAGAGAACATCAGCGCCAATGCTGTTTTCAGCTACCTTTGAAAACCAAGGTTCTGGCACCATTTACAACACGAAGTACATGTTAGGTATACGGAAGAAAAAGAAAATGCGCTGAAATGCAGCTTATTATGTATTCCGCACAAAGTTATGATCTAGCTGCTCCTTTGAATTGCAGACAACTCCATATTCAGCGAGAACATCAGCCAACGCAGTTTTCAGCTATTTTTGAAAACTAAGGTTCTGGTATTATTTACAACACTAAGTACTTGTTAGCTATAGGGAAGAAACACAATGCGTTGAAATACAGCTAATAGAGTATTCCGCACAAAGTAGTGATGTAGCAGCTCCTTTGAAATGCATTCAACTCCACGTTCAGCTAGAACATCAGAGCCAACGCAGTTTTCAGCTACCTTTGAAAACTAAGGTTCTGGTATTATTTACAACACTAAGTACTTGTTAGCTATAGGGAAGAAACACACTGCGTGGAAATGCAGCTAATACAGTATTCCGCACAAAGTAGTGATCTAGCTGCTCCTTTGAAATGCATTCAATCCACGTTCAGCGAGAACATCAGAGCCAACGCAGGTTTCAGCTACCTTTGAAAACTAAGGTTCTGGTACCATTTACAACACGAAGTGCATGTTAGCTATAGGGAAGAAACTCCGAATGTGATACTGCTTCACAATTGAAAACCCGCTTTGAACGAAATCCCACATTTCTCACACAGCGTCTATAAAACACAATGCGCTGAAATGCAGCTTATTGAGTATTCCGCACAAAGTTATGATCTAGCTGCTCCTTTGAATTGCAGACAACTCCATATTCAGCGAGAACATCAGAGCCAACGCAGTTTTCAGCTACTTTTGAAAACTAAGGTTCTGGTATTATTTACAACACTAAGTACTTGTTAGCTATAGGGAAGAAACACAATGCGTTGAAATACAGCTAATAGAGTATTCCGCACAAAGTAGTGATGTAGCAGCTCCTTTGAAATGCATTCAACTCCACGTTCAGCGAGAACATCACCGCCAACGCAGGTTTCAGCTACCTGTGAAAACCAAGGTTCTGGCACGATTTACAACACGAAGTACATGTTAGCTATAGGGAAGAAACTCAGAATGTGAAACAGTTCACAATGGAAAACCCGCTTCGAACGAAATCCCACATTTCTCACATAGCGTTTGTAAAACAAAATGCGCTGAAATGCAGCTTATTGAGTATTCCGCACAAAGTAATGATCTAGCTGCTCCTTTGAAATGCATTCAACTCCATTTTCAGCGAGAACATCAGCACGAATGCAGTTTTCAGCTACCTTTGAAAACCAAGGTTCTGGCACCATTTACAACACGAAGTACATGTTAGGTATACGGAAGAAAAAGACAATGCGCTGAAATGCAGCTTATTGAGTATTCCACACAAAGAACTGATCTAGCAGCTCCTTTGAAATGCAGACAACTCCCAATTCAGCGAGAACATCACCACCAATGCAGTTTTCAGCTACCTTTGAAATCCAGGGTTCTGGCACCATTTACAACACGAAGTACATATTAGGTATAGGGAATAAAAACACAATGCGCTGAAATGCAGCTTATTGAGTATTCCGCACAAAGTAGTGATCTAGCTGCTCCTTTGAAATGCATTCAACTCCACGTTCAGCGAGAACATCAGCGCCAACGCAGGTTTCAGCTACCTTTGAAAACCAAGGTTCTGGCACGATTTACAACACGAAGTAAATGTTAGCTCTAGGGAAGAAACTCAGAATGTGAAACAGTTCACAATGGAAAACCCGCTTCGAACGAAATCCCACATTTCTCACACAGCGTCTATAAAACACAATGCGCTGAAATGCAGCTTATTGAGTATTCCACACAAAGTAATGATCTAGCTGCTCCTTTGAATTGCAGAAAACTCCACATTCAGTGAGATCATCAGAGCCAACGCTGTTTTCTGCTACCTTTGAAAACCAAGGTTCTGGCACCATTTACAACACGAAGTACATGTTAGGTATAGGGAAAAAAACAATGCGCTGAAATGCAGCTTATTGAGTATTCCGCACAAAGTAATGATCTAGCTGCTCCTTTGAAATGCATTCAACTCCATTTTCAGCGAGTACATCAGCACGAATGCAGTTTTCAGCTAACTTTGAAAACCAAGGTTCTGGCACTATTTACAACACGAAGTACATGTTAGCTATAGGGAAGAAACTCAGAATGTGATACTGCTTCACAATGAAAAAACCGCTTTGAACGAAATCAAACATTTCTCCCACAGCGTCTATAACACACAATGCGCTGAAATGCAGCTTATTGTGTATTCCGCACAAAGTAATGATCTGGCTGCTCCTTTGAAATGCAGACAACTCCACATTCAGCGAGAAATTCAGCACCAACGCAGTTTTCAGCTACCTTTGAAAACCAAGGTTCTGGCACCATTTACAACACGAAGTACATGTTAGCTATAGGGAAGAAACTCAGAATGTGGAAACAGTTCACAATGGAAAACCCGCTTCGAACGAAATCCCACATTTCTCACACAGTGTCTATAAAACACAATGCGCTGAAATGCAGCTTATTGAGTATTCCGCTGGCCCACGCTGTTTTCAGCTACCTTTGAAAACCAGGTTTCTGGCAACATTTACAACACGACGTAAATGTTAGCTATAGGGCAGAAAAACACAATGCGCTGAAATGCAGCTTATTGAGTATTCCACACAAAGTAATTATCTAGCTGCTCCTTTGCATTGCAGATTATTGCACGTTCAACGAGAACATCAGCACCGACGCAGTTTTCAGCTACCTTTGAAAACTAAGGTTCTGGCACGATTTACAACACGAAGTACATGTTAGCTATAGGGAAGAAACACAATGCGCTGAAATGCAGCTTATTGAGTATTCCGCACAAAGATATGATCTAGCTGCTCCTTTGAATTGCAGACAACTCCATATTCAGCGAGAACATCAGAGCCAACGCAGTTTTCAGCTACCTATGAAAACTAAGGTTCTGGTATTATTTACAACACTAAGTACTTGTTAGCTATAGGGAAGAAACACAATGCGTTGAAATACAGCTAATAGAGTATTCCGCACAAAGTAGTGATGTAGCAGCTCCTTTGAAATGCATTCAACTCCACGTTCAGCGAGAACATCACCGCCAACGCAGGTTTCAGCTACCTGTGAAAACCAAGGTTCTGGCACGATTTACAACACGAAGTACATGTTAGCTATAGGGAAGAAACTCAGAATGTGAAACAGTTCACAATGGAAAACCCGCTTCGAACGAAATCCCACATTTCTCACACAGCGTTTGTAAAACAAAATGCGCTGAAATGCAGCTTATTGAGTATTCCGCACAAAGTAATGATCTAGCTGCTCCTTTGAAATGCATTCAACTCCATTTTCAGCGAGAACATCAGCACGAATGCAGTTTTCAGCTACCTTTGAAAACCAGGGTTCTGGCACCATTTACAACACGAAGTACATGTTAGGTATACGGAAGAAAAAGACAATGCGCTGAAATGCAGCTTATTGAGTATTCCACACAAAGAACTGATCTAGCAGCTCCTTTGAAATGCAGACAACTCCCAATTCAGCGAGAACATCAGCACCAATGCAGTTTTCACCTACCTTTGAAATCCAGGGTTCTGGCACCATTTACAACACGAAGTACATATTAGGTATAGGGAATAAAAACACAATGCGCTGAAATGCAGCTTATTGAGTATTCCGCACAAAGTAATGATCTAGCTGCTCCTTTGAAATGTATACAACTCCACGTTCAGTGAGAACATCAGAGCCAACGCAGTTTTCAGCTACCTATGAAAACCAAGGTTCTGGCACGATTTACAACACGAAGTACATGTTAGCTCTAGGGAAGAAACTCAGAATGTGATACTGCTTCACAATGGAAAACCCGCTTCGAACGAAATCCCACATTTCTCACACAGCGTCTATAACACACAATGCGCTGAAATGCAGCTTATTGAGTATTCCGCACAAAGTAATGATCTAGCTGCTCCTTTGAAATGCATTCAACTCCATGTTCAGCGAGTACATCAGCACGAATGCAGTTTTCAGCTAACTTTGAAAACCAAGGTTCTGGAACCATTTACAACACGAAGTACATGTTAGCTATAGGGAAGAAACTCAGAATGTGATACTGCTTCACAATGGAAAACCCGCTTCGAACGAAATCAAACATTTCTCCCACAGCGTCTATAACACACAATGCGCTGAAATGCAGCTTATTGAGTATTCCACACAAAGAACTGATCTAGCTGCTCCTTTGAAATGCAGACAACTCCACATTAAGCGAGAACATCAGCGCCAACGCTGTTTTCAGCTACCTTTGAAAACCAGGTTTCTGGCAACATTTACAACACGACGTAAATGTTAGCTATAGGGCAGAAAAACACAATGCGCTGAAATGCAGCTTATTGAGTATTCCGCACAAAGTAATGATCTAGCTGCTCCTTTGAAATGCGGACAACTCCACATTCAGCGAGAACATCAGAGCCAACGCAGTTTTCAGCTACCTTTGAAAACTAAGGTTCTGGCACGATTTACAACACTAAGTACTTGTTAGCTATAGGGAAGAAACACACTGCGTGGAAATGCAGCTAATACAGTATTCCGCACAAAGTAGTGATCTAGCTGCTCCTTTGAAATGCATTCAACTCCATGTTCAGCGAGTACATCAGCACGAATGCAGTTTTCAGCTAACTTTGAAAACCAAGGTTCTGGAACCATTTACAACACGAAGTACATGTTAGCTACAGGGAAGAAACTCAGAATGTGAAACAGTTCACAGTGGAAAACCCGGTTCGAACATAATCCCACATTTCTCACAGAGCGTCTATAGAACACAATGCGCTGAAATGCAATTATTGAGTATTCCGCACAAAGTAATGATCTAGCTGCTCCTTTAAAATGCAGACAACTCCACGTTCACCGAGAACATCAGCGCCAACGCAGTTTTCAGCTGCATTTGAAATCCAGGGTTCTGGCAACATTTACAAAACGAAGTACATGTTAGCTATAGGGAAGAAACTCAGAATGTGAAACAGTTCACAATGGAAAACCCGCTTCGAACGAAATCAAACATTTCTCCCACAGCGTCTATAACACACAATGCGCTGAAATGCAGCTTATTGTGTATTCCGCACAAAGTAATGATCTGGCTGCTCCTTTGAAATGCAGACAACTCCACATTCAGCGAGAAATTCAGCACCAACGCAGTTTTCAGCTACCTTTGAAAACCAAGGTTCTGGCACCATTTACAAAACGAAGTACATGTTAGCTATAGGGAAGAAACTCAGAATGTGGAAACAGTTCACAATGGAAAACCCGCTTCGAACGAAATCCCACATTTCTCACACAGTGTCTATAAAACACAATGCGCTGAAATGCAGCTTATTGAGTATCCCACACAAAGAAATGATCTAGCTGCTCCTTTGAAATGCAGACAACTCCACATTCAGAGAGAACATCAGCGCCAACGCTGTTTTCAGCTACCTTTGAAAACCAGGTTTCTGGCAACATTTACAACACGACATAAATGTTAGCTATAGGCAGAAAAACACAATGCGCTGAAATGCAGCTTATTTAGTATTCCACACAAAGTAATGATCTAGCTGCTCCTTTGAATTGCAGATTATTGCACGTTCAACGAGAACATCAGCACCGACGCAGTTTTCAGCTACCTTTGAAAACTAAGGTTCTGGCACGATTTACAACACGAAGTACATGTTAGCTATAGGGAAGAAACACAATGCGCTGAAATGCAGCTTATTGAGTATTCCGCACAAAGTAATGATCTAGCTGCTCCTTTGAAATGCGGACAACTCCACATTCAGCGAGAACATCAGAACCAACGCAGTTTTCAGCTACCTTTGAAAACTAAGGTTCTGGCACTATTTACAACACTAAGTACTTGTTAGCTATAGGGAAGAAACACACTGCGTGGAAATGCAGCTAATACAGTATTCCGCACAAAGTAGTGATCTAGCTGCTCCTTTGAAATGCATTCAATCCACGTTCAGCGAGAACATCAGCACCAACGCAGGTTTCAGCTACCTTTGAAAACTAAGGTTCTGGTACCATTTACAACACAAAGTGCATGTTAGCTATAGGGAAGAAACTCCGAATGTGATACTGCTTCACAATTGAAAACCCGCTTTGACCGAAATCCCACATTTCTCACACAGCGTCTATAAAACACAATGCGCTGAAATGCAGCTTATTGAGTATTCCGCACAAAGTTATGATCTAGCTGCTCCTTTGAATTGCAGACAACTCCATATTCAGCGAGAACATCAGCCAACGCAGTTTTCAGCTACTTTTGAAAACTAAGGTTCTGGTATTATTTACAACACTAAGTACTTGTTAGCTATAGGGAAGAAACACAATGCGTTGAAATACAGCTAATAGAGTATTCCGCACAAAGTAGTGATGTAGCAGCTCCTTTGAAATGCATTCAACTCCACGTTCAGCGAGAACATCACCGCCAACGCAGGTTTCAGCTACCTGTGAAAACCAAGGTTCTGGCACGATTTACAACACGAAGTACATGTTAGCTATAGGGAAGAAACTCAGAATGTGAAACAGTTCACAATGGAAAACACGCTTCGAACGAAATCCCACATTTCTCACACAGCGTTTGTAAAACAAAATGCGCTGAAATGCAGCTTATTGAGTATTCCGCACAAAGTAATGATCTAGCTGCTCCTTTGAAATGCATTCAACTCCATTTTCAGCGAGAACATCAGCACGAATGCAGTTTTCAGCTACCTTTGAAAACCAAGGTTCTGGCACCATTTACAACACGAAGTACATGTTAGCTATAGGGAAGAAACTCAGAATGTGAAACTGTTCACAATGTAAAACCTGCTTTGAACGAAATCCCACATTACTCACACAGTGTCTATAAACCACATTGCGCTGAAATGCAGCTTATTGAGTATTCCACACAAAGTAATGATCTAGCTGCTCCTGTGAATTGCAGACAACTCCACATTCAGCGAGAACATCAGAGCCAACGCAGTTTTCAGCTACCTTTGAAAACCAAGGTTCTGGCACTATTTACAACACTAAGTACCTGTTAGCTATAGGGAAGAAACACAATGCGTTGAAATGCAGCTAATAGAGTATTCCGCACAAAGTAGTGATCTAGCTGCTCCTTTGAAATGCATTCAACTCCACGTTCAGCGAGAACATCAGCGCCAACGCAGGTTTCAGCTACCTTTGAAAACCAAGGTTCTGGCACGATTTACAACACGAAGTACATGTTAGGTATAGGGAAAAAAACAATGCGCTGAAATGCAGCTTATTGTGTATTCCGCACAAAGTAATGATCTGGCTGCTCCTTTGAAATGCAGACAACTCCACATTCAGCGAGAAATTCAGCACCAACGCAGTTTTCAGCTACCTTTGAAAACCAAGGTTCTGGCACGATTTACAACACGAAGTACATGTTAGCTATAGGGAAGAAACTCAGAATGTGGAAACAGTTCACAATGGAAAACCCGCTTCGAACGAAATCCCACATTTGTCACACAGTGTCTATAAAACACAATGTGCTGAAATGCAGCTTATTGAGTATTCCACACAAAGAACTGATCTAGCTGCTCCTTTGAAATGCAGACAACTCCACATTCAGAGAGAACATCAGCGCCAATGCTGTTTTCAGCTACCTTTGAAAACCAAGGTTCTGGCACCATTTACAACACGAAGTACATGTTAGGTATACGGAAGAAAAAGAAAATGCGCTGAAATGCAGCTTATTAAGTATTCCGCACAAAGTTATGATCTAGCTGCTCCTTTGAATTGCAGACAACTCCATATTCAGCGAGAACATCAGCCAACGCAGTTTTCAGCTATTTTTGAAAACTAAGGTTCTGGTATTATTTACAACACTAAGTACTTGTTAGCTATAGGGAAGAAACACAATGCGTTGAAATACAGCTAATAGAGTATTCCGCACAAAGTAGTGATGTAGCAGCTCCTTTGAAATGCATTCAACTCCACGTTCAGCTAGAACATCAGAGCCAACGCAGTTTTCAGCTACCTTTGAAAACTAAGGTTCTGGTATTATTTACAACACTAAGTACTTGTTAGCTATAGGGAAGAAACACACTGCGTGGAAATGCAGCTAATACAGTATTCCGCACAAAGTAGTGATCTAGCTGCTCCTTTGAAATGCATTCAATCCACGTTCAGCGAGAACATCAGCGCCAACGCAGGTTTCAGCTACCTTTGAAAACTAAGGTTCTGGTACCATTTACAACACGAAGTGCATGTTAGCTATAGGGAAGAAACTCCGAATGTGATACTGCTTCACAATTGAAAACCCGCTTTGAACGAAATCCCACATTTCTCACACAGCGTCTATAAAACACAATGCGCTGAAATGCAGCTTATTGAGTATTCCGCACAAAGTTATGATCTAGCTGCTCCTTTGAATTGCAGACAACTCCATATTCAGCGACAACATCAGCCAACGCAGTTTTCAGCTACTTTTGAAAACTAAGGTTCTGGTATTATTTACAACACTAAGTACTTGTTAGCTATAGGGAAGAAACACAATGCGTTGAAATACAGCTAATAGAGTATTCCGCACAAAGTAGTGATGTAGCAGCTCCTTTGAAATGCATTCAACTCCACGTTCAGCGAGAACATCACCGCCAACGCAGGTTTCAGCTACCTTTGAAAACTAAGGTTCTGGCACGATTTACAACACGAAGTACATGTTAGCTATAGGGAAGAAACTCAGAATGTGAAACAGTTCACAATGGAAAACCCGCTTCGAACGAAATCCCACATTTCTCACACAGCGTTTGTAAAACAAATGCGCTGAAATGCAGCTTATTGAGTATTCCGCACAAAGTAATGATCTAGCTGCTCCTTTGAAATGCATTCAACTCCATTTTCAGCGAGAACATCAGCACGAATGCAGTTTTCAGCTACCTTTGAAAACCAGGGTTCTGGCACCATTTACAACACGAAGTACATGTTAGGTATACGGAAGAAAAAGAAAATGCGCTGAAATGCAGCTTATTGAGTATTCCACACAAAGAACTGATCTAGCAGCTCCTTTGAAATGCAGACAACTCCCAAATCAGCGAGAACATCAGCACCAATGCAGTTTTCAGGTACCTTTGAAATCCAGGGTTCTGGCACCATTTACAACACGAAGTACATATTAGGTATAGGGAATAAAAACACAATGCGCTGAAATGCAGCTTATTGAGTATTCCGCACAAAGTAGTGATCTAGCTGCTCCTTTGAAATGCATTCAATCCACGTTCAGCGAGAACATCAGCGCCAACGCAGGTTTCAACTACCTTTGAAAACTAAGGTTCTGGTACCATTTACAACACGAAGTGCATGTTAGCTATAGGGAAGAAACTCAGAATGTGATACTGCTTCACAATGAAAAAACCGCTTCGAACGAAATCAAACATTTCTCCCACAGCGTCTATAACACACAATGCGCTGAAATGCAGCTTATTGTGTATTCCGCACAAAGTAATGATCTGGCTGCTCCTTTGAAATGCAGACAACTCCACATTCAGCGAGAAATTCAGCACCAACGCAGTTTTCAGCTACCTTTGAAAACCAAGGTTCTGGCACCATTTACAACACGAAGTACATGTTAGCTATAGGGAAGAAACTTAGAATGTGGAAACAGTTCACAATGGAAAACCCGCTTCGAACGAAATCCCACATTTCTCACACAGTGTCTATAAAACACAATGCGCTGAAATGCAGCTTATTGAGTATTCCACACAAAGAACTGATCTAGCTGCTCCTTTGAAATGCAGACAACTCCACATTCAGAGAGAACATCAGCGCCAACGCTGTTTTCAGCTACCTTTGAAAACCAGGTTTCTGGCAACATTTACAACACGACGTAAATGTTAGCTATAGGGCAGAAAAACACAATGCGTTGAAATGCAGCATATTGAGTATTCCACACAAAGTAATGATCTAGCTGCTCCTTTGAATTGCAGATTATTGCACGTTCAGGAGAACATCAGCACCGACGCAGTTTTCAGCTACCTTTGAAAACTAAGGTTCTGGCACGATTTACAACACGAAGTACATGTTAGCTATAGGGAAGAAACACAATGCGCTGAAATGCAGCTTATTGAGTATTCTGCACAAAGTTATGATCTAGCTGCTCCTTTGAAATGCGGACAACTTCACATTCAGCGAGAACATCAGAGCCAACGCAGTTTTCAGCTACCTTTGAAAACTAAGGTTCTGGCACTATTTACAACACTAAGTACTTGTTAGCTATAGAGAAGAAACACACTGCGTGGAAATGCAGCTAATACAGTATTCCGCACAAAGTAGTGATCTAGCTGCTCCTTTGAAATGCATTCAATCCACGTTCAGCGAGAACATCAGCGCCAACGCAGGTTTCAGCTACCTTTGAAAACTAAGGTTCTGGTACCATTTACAACACGAAGTGCATGTTAGCTATAGGGAAGAAACTCCGAATGTGATACTGCTTCACAATTGAAAACCCGCTTTGAACGAAATCCCACATTTCTCACACAGCGTCTATAAAACACAATGCGCTGAAATGCAGCTTATTGAGTATTCCGCACAAAGTTATGATCTAGCTGCTCCTTTGAATTGCAGACAACTCCATATTCAGCGACAACATCAGCCAACGCAGTTTTCAGCTACTTTTGAAAACTAAGGTTCTGGTATTATTTACAACACTAAGTACTTGTTAGCTATAGGGAAGAAACACAATGCGTTGAAATACAGCTAATAGAGTATTCCGCACAAAGTAGTGATGTAGCAGCTCCTTTGAAATGCATTCAACTCCACGTTCAGCGAGAACATCACCGCCAACGCAGGTTTCAGCTACCTGTGAAAACCAAGGTTCTGGCACGATTTACAACACGAAGTACATGTTAGCTATAGGGAAGAAACTCAGAATGTGAAACAGTTCACAATGGAAAACCCGCTTCGAACGAAATCCCACATTTGTCACACAGCGTCTATAAAACACATTGCGCTGAAATGCAGCTTATTGAGTATTCCACACAAAGTAATGATCTAGCTGCTCCTTTGAATTGCAGACAACTCCATATTCAGCGAGAACATCAGCCAACGCAGTTTTCAGCTACTTTTGAAAACTAAGGTTCTGGCACGATTTACAACACTAAGTACTTGTTAGCTATAGGGAAGAAACACAATGCGTTGAAATACAGCTTATTGAGTATTCCGCACAAAGTAATGATCTAGCTGCTCCTTTGAAATGCATTCAACTCCATTTTCAGCGAGAACATCAGCACGAATGCAGTTTTCAGCTACCTTTGAAAACCAAGGTTCTGGCACCATTTACAACACGAAGTACATGTTAGGTATACGGAAGAAAAAGACAATGCGCTGAAATGCAGCTTATTGAGTATTCCACACAAAGTAATGATCTAGCTGCTCCTTTGAAATGTATACAACTCCACGTTCAGTGAGAACATCAGAGCCAACGCAGTTTTCAGCTACCTATGAAAACCAAGGTTCTGGCACGATTTACAACACGAAGTACATGTTAGCTATAGGGAAGAAAAACAATGCGCTGAAATGCAGCTTATTGAGTATTCCGCACAAAGTAATGATCTAGCTGCTCCTTTGAAATGCATTCAACTCCATGTTCAGCGAGTACATCAGCACGAATGCAGTTTTCAGCTAACTTTGAAAACCAAGGTTCTGGAACCATTTACAACACGAAGTACATGTTAGCTATAGGGAAGAAACTCAGAATGTGATACTGCTTCACAATGGAAAACCCGCTTCGAACGAAATCAAACATTTCTCCCACAGCGTCTATAACACACAATGCGCTGAAATGCAGCTTATTGTGTATTCCGCACAAAGTAATGATCTGGCTTCTCCTTTGAAATGCAGACAACTCCACATTCAGCGAGAAATTCAGCACCAACGCAGTTTTCAGCTACCTTTGAAAACCAAGGTTCTGGCACTATTTACAACACGAAGTACATGTTAGCTATAGGGAAGAAACTCAGAATGTGAAACTGTTCACAATGTAAAACCTGCTTTGAACGAAATCCCACATTTGTCACACAGCGTCTATAAAACACATTGCGCTGAAATGCAGCTTATTGAGTATTCCACACAAAGTAATGATCTAGCTGCTCCTTTGAATTGCAGACAACTCCACATTCAGCGAGAACATCAGAGCCAACGCAGTTTTCAGCTACCTTTGAAAACCAAGGTTCTGGCACTATTTACAACACTAAGTACTTGTTAGCTATAGGGAAGAAACACAATGCGTTGAAATGCAGCTAATAGAGTATTCCACACAAAGTAGTGATCTAGCTGCTCCTTTGAAATGCATTCAACTCCACGTTCAGCGAGAACATCAGCGCCAACGCAGGTTTCAGCTACCTTTGAAAACCAAGGTTCTGGCACGATTTACAACACGAAGTACATGTTAGCTATAGGGAAGAAACTCAGAATGTGAAACAGTTCACAATGGAAAACCTGCTTTGAACGAAATCCCACATTTGTCACACAGCGTCTATAAAACACATTGCGCTGAAATGCAGCTTATTGAGTATTCCACACAAAGTAATGATCTAGCTGCTCCTTTGAATTGCAGACAACTCCATATTCAGCGAGAACATCAGCCAACGCAGTTTTCAGCTACTTTTGAAAACTAAGGTTCTGGCACGATTTACAACACTAAGTACTTGTTAGCTATAGGGAAGAAACACAATGCGTTGAAATACAGCTAATAGAGTATTCCGCACAAAGTAGTGATGTAGCAGCTCCTTTGAAATGCATTCAACTCCACGTTCAGCGAGAACATCACCGCCAACAGAGGTTTCAGCTACCTGTGAAAACCAAGGTTCTGGCACGATTTACAACACGAAGTACATGTTAGGTATACGGAAGAAAAAGACAATGCGCTGAAATGCAGCTTATTGAGTATTCCACACAAAGAACTGATCTAGCAGCTCCTTTGAAATGCAGACAACTCCCAATTCAGCGAGAACATCAGCACCAACGCAGTTTTCAGCTACCTTTGAAATCCAGGGTTCTGGCACCATTTACAACACGAAGTACATATTAGGTATAGGGAATAAAAACACAATGCGCTGAAATGCAGCTTATTGAGTATTCCACACAAAGTAATGATCTAGCTGCTCCTTTGAATTGCATACAACTCCACGTTCAGTGAGAACATCAGAGCCAACGCAGTTTTCAGCTACCTATGAAAACCAAGGTTCTGGCACGATTTACAACACGAAGTACATGTTAGCTATAGGGAAGAAAAACAATGCGCTGAAATGCAGCTTATTGAGTATTCCGCACAAAGTAATGATCTAGCTGCTCCTTTGAAATGCATTCAACTCCATGTTCAGCGAGTACATCAGCACGAATGCAGTTTTCAGCTAACTTTGAAAATCAAGGTTCTGGAACCATTTACAACACGAAGTACATGTTAGCTGTAGGGAAGAAACTCAAAATGTGATACTGCTTCACAATGGAAAACCCGCTTCGAACGAAATCAAACATTTCTCACACAGCGTCTATAACACACAATGCGCTGAAATGCAGCTTATTGAGTATTCCACACAAAGTAATGATCTAGCTGCTCCTTTGAAATGCGGACACCTCCACATTCAGCGAGAACATCAGCGCCAACGCTGTTTTCAGCTACCTTTGAAAACCAGGTTTCTGGCAACATTTACAACACGACGTAAATGTTAGCTATAGGGAAGAAACACAATGCGCTGAAATGCAGCTTATTGAGTATTCCGCACAAAGTTATGATCTAGCTGCTCCTTTGAATTGCAGACAACTCCACATTCAGCGAGAACATCAGAGCCAACGCAGTTTTCAGCTACCTTTGAAAACTAAGGTTCTGGCACTATTTACAACACTAAGTACTTGTTAGCTATAGGGAAGAAACACACTGCGTGGAAATGCAGCTAATACAGTATTCCGCACAAAGTAGTGATCTAGCTGCTCCTTTGAAATGCATTCAATCCACGTTCAGCGAGAACATCAGAGCCAACGCAGGTTTCAGCTACCTTTGAAAACTAAGGTTCTGGTACCATTTACAACACGAAGTGCATGTTAGCTATAGGGAAGAAACTCCGAATGTGATACTGCTTCACAATTGAAAACCCGCTTTGAACGAAATCCCACATTTCTCACACAGCGTCTATAAAACACAATGCGCTGAAATGCAGCTTATTGAGTATTCCGCACAAAGTTATGATCTAGCTGCTCCTTTGAATTGCAGACAACTCCATATTCAGCGAGAACATCAGAGCCAACGCAGTTTTCAGCTACTTTTGAAAACTAAGGTTCTGGTATTATTTACAACACTAAGTACTTGTTAGCTATAGGGAAGAAACACAATGCGTTGAAATACAGCTAATAGAGTATTCCGCACAAAGTAGTGATGTAGCAGCTCCTTTGAAATGCATTCAACTCCACGTTCAGCGAGAACATCACCGCCAACGCAGGTTTCAGCTACCTGTGAAAACCAAGGTTCTGGCACGATTTACAACACGAAGTACATGTTAGCTATAGGGAAGAAACTCAGAATGTGAAACAGTTCACAATGGAAAACCCGCTTCGAACGAAATCCCACATTTCTCACACAGCGTCTATAAAACACAATGCGCTGAAATGCAGCTTATTGAGTATTCCACACAAAGTAATGATCTAGCTGCTCCTTTGAATTGCAGAAAACTCCACATTCAGTGAGATCATCAGAGCCAACGCTGTTTTCTGCTACCTTTGAAAACCAAGGTTCTGGCACGATTTACAACACGAAGTACATGTTAGGTATAGGGAAAAAAACAATGCGCTGAAATGCAGCTTATTGAGTATTCCGCACAAAGTAATGATCTGGCTGCTCCTTTGAAATGCATTCAACTCCATTTTCAGCGAGTACATCAGCAATAATGCAGTTTTCAGCTAACTTTGAAAACCAAGGTTCTGGCACTATTTACAACACGAAGTACATGTTAGCTATAGGGAAGAAACTCAGAATGTGATACTGCTTCACAATGAAAAAACCGCTTTGAACGAAATCAAACATTTCTCCCACAGCGTCTATAACACACAATGCGCTGAAATGCATCTTATTGTGTATTCCGCACAAAGTAATGATCTGGCTGCTCCTTTGAAATGCAGACAACTCCACATTCAGCGAGAAATTCAGCACCAACGCAGTTTTCAGCTACCTTTGAAAACCAAGGTTCTGGCACCATTTACAACACGAAGTACATGTTAGCTATAGGGAAGAAACTCAGAATGTGGAAACAGTTCACAATGGAAAACCCGCTTCGAACGAAATCCCACATTTCTCACACAGTGTCTATATAACACAATGCGCTGAAATGCAGCTTATTGAGTATTCCACACAAAGAACTGATCTAGCTGCTCCTTTGAAATGCAGTCAACTCCACTTTCAGAGAGAACATCAGCGCCCACGCTGTTTTCAGCTACCTTTGAAAACCAGGTTTCTGGCAACATTTACAACACGACGTAAATGTTAGCTATAGGGCAGAAAAACACAATGCGCTGAAATGCAGCTTATTGAGTATTCCACACAAAGTAATTATCTAGCTGCTCCTTTGAATTGCAGATTATTGCACGTTCAACGAGAACATCAGCACCGACGCAGTTTTCAGCTACCTTTGAAAACTAAGGTTCTGGCACGATTTACAACACGAAGTACATGTTAGCTATAGGGAAGAAACACAATGCGCTGAAATGCAGCTTATTGAGTATTCCGCACAAAGTAATGATCTAGCTGCTCCTTTGAAATGCGGACAACTCCACATTCAGCGAGAACATCAGAGCCAACGCAGTTTTCAGCTACCTTTGTAAACTAAGGTTCTGGTACTATTTACAACACTAAGTACTTGTTAGCTATAGGGAAGAAACACACTGCGTGGAAATGCAGCTAATACAGTATTCCGCACAAAGTAGTGATCTAGCTGCTCCTTTGAAATGCATTCAATCCACGTTCAGCGAGAACATCAGCGCCAACGCAGGTTTCAGCTACCTTTGAAAACTAAGGTTCTGGTACCATTTACAACACGAAGTGCATGTTAGCTATAGGGAAGAAACTCCGAATGTGATACTGCTTCACAATTGAAAACCCGCTTTGAACGAAATCCCACATTTCTCACACAGCGTCTATAAAACACAATGCGCTGAAATGCAGCTTATTGAGTATTCCGCACAAAGATATGATCTAGCTGCTCCTTTGAATTGCAGACAACTCCATATTCAGCGAGAACATCAGCCAACGCAGTTTTCAGCTACTTTTGAAAACTAAGGTTCTGGCACGATTTACAACACTAAGTACTTGTTAGCTATAGGGAAGAAACACAATGCGTTGAAATACAGCTAATAGAGTATTCCGCACAAAGTAGTGATGTAGCAGCTCCTTTGAAATGCATTCAACTCCACGTTCAGCGAGAACATCACCGCCAACGCAGGTTTCAGCTACCTGTGAAAACCAAGGTTCTGGCACGATTTACAACACGAAGTACATGTTAGGTATACGGAAGAAAAAGACAATGCGCTGAAATGCAGCTTATTGAGTATTCCACACAAAGAACTGATCTAGCAGCTCCTTTGAAATGCAGACAACTCCCAATTCAGCGAGAACATCAGCACCAACGCAGTTTTCAGCTACCTTTGAAATCCAGGGTTCTGGCACCATTTACAACACGAAGTACATATTAGGTATAGGGAATAAAAACACAATGCGCTGAAATGCAGCTTATTGAGTATTCCGCACAAAGTAATGATCTAGCTGCTCCTTTGAAATGTATACAACTCCACGTTCAGTGAGAACATCAGAGCCAACGCAGTTTTCAGCTACCTATGAAAACCAAGGTTCTGGCACGATTTACAACACGAAGTACATGTTAGCTCTAGGGAAGAAACAATGCGCTGAAATGCAGCTTATTGAGTATTCCGCACAAAGTAATGATCTAGCTGCTCCTTTGAAATGCATTCAACTCCATGTTCAGCGAGTACATCAGCACGAATGCAGTTTTCAGCTAACTTTGAAAATCAAGGTTCTGGAACCATTTACAACACGAAGTACATGTTAGCTATAGGGAAGAAACTCAGAATGTGATACTGCTTCACAATGGAAAACCCGCTTCGAACGAAATCAAACATTTCTCACACAGCGTCTATAACACACAATGCGCTGAAATGCAGCTTATTGAGTATTCCACACAAAGTAATGATCTAGCTGCTCCTTTGAAATGCGGACACCTCCACATTCAGCGAGAACATCAGCGCCAACGCTGTTTTCAGCTACCTTTGAAAACCAGGTTTCTGGCAACATTTACAACACGACGTAAATGTTAGCTATAGGGAATAAAAACACAATGCGCTGAAATGCAGCTTATTGAGTATTCCGCACAAAGTTATGATCTAGCTGCTCCTTTGAATTGCAGACAACTCCACATTCAGCGAGAACATCAGAGCCAACGCAGTTTTCAGCTACCTTTGAAAACTAAGGTTCTGGCACTATTTACAACACTAAGTACTTGTTAGCTATAGGGAAGAAACACACTGCGTGGAAATGCAGCTAATACAGTATTCCGCACAAAGTAGTGATCTAGCTGCTCCTTTGAAATGCATTCAACTCCACGTTCAGCGAGAACATCAGAGCCAACGCAGGTTTCAGCTACCTTTGAAAACCAAGGTTCTGGCACGATTTGCAACACGAAGTACATGTTAGCTATAGGGAAGAAACTCCGAATGTGATACTGCATCACAATGGAAAACCCGCTTCGAACGAAATTCCTCATTTCTCACACAGCGTCTGTAAACACAGTGCGCTGAAATGCAGCTTATTGAGTATTCCGCACAAAGTAATGATCTAGCTGCTCCTTTGAAATGCAGACAACTCCATATTCAGCGAGAACATCAGAGCCAACGCAGTTTTCAGCTACTTTTGAAAACTAAGGTTCTGGTATTATTTACAACACTAAGTACTTGTTAGCTATAGGGAAGAAACACAATGCGTTGAAATACAGCTAATAGAGTATTCCGCACAAAGTAGTGATCTAGCTGCTCCTTTGAAATGCATTCAACTCCACGTTCAGCGAGAACATCACCGCCAACGCAGGTTTCAGCTACCTTTGAAAACCAAGGTTCTGGCACGATTTACAACACGAAGTACATGTTAGCTATAGGGAAGAAACTCAGAATGTGAAACAGTTCACAATGGAAAACCCGCTTCGAACGAAATCCCACATTTCTCACACAGCGTCTATAAAACACAATGCGCTGAAATGCAGCTTATTGAGTATTCCACACAAAGTAATGATCTAGCTGCTCCTTTGAATTGCAGAAAACTCCACATTCAGTGAGATCATCAGAGCCAACGCAGTTTTCTGCTACCTTTGAAAACCAAGGTTCTGGCACGATTTACAACACGAAGTACATGTTAGGTATAGGGAAAAAAACAATGCGCTGAAATGCAGCTTATTGAGTATTCCGCACAAAGTAATGATCTAGCTGCTCCTTTGAAATGCATTCAACTCCATTTTCAGCGAGTACATCAGCAATAATGCAGTTTTCAGCTAACTTTGAAAACCAAGGTTCTGGCACTATTTACAACACGAAGTACATGTTAGCTATAGGGAAGAAACTCAGAATGTGATACTGCTTCACAATGAAAAAACCGCTTTGAACGAAATCAAACATTTCTCCCACAGCGTCTATAACACACAATGCGCTGAAATGCAGCTTATTGTGTATTCCGCACAAAGTAATGATCTGGCTGCTCCTTTGAAATGCAGACAACTCCACATTCAGCGAGAAATTCAGCACCAACGCAGTTTTCAGCTACCTTTGAAAACCAAGGTTCTGGCACCATTTACAACACGAAGTACATGTTAGCTATAGGGAAGAAACTCAGAATGTGGAAACAGTTCACAATGGAAAACCCGCTTCGAACGAAATCCCACATTTCTCACACAGTGTCTATATAACACAATGCGCTGAAATGCAGCTTATTGAGTATTCCACACAAAGAACTGATCTAGCTGCTCCTTTGAAATGCAGTCAACTCCACTTTCAGAGAGAACATCAGCGCCCACGCTGTTTTCAGCTACCTTTGAAAACCAGGTTTCTGGCAACATTTACAACACGACGTAAATGTTAGCTATAGGGCAGAAAAACACAATGCGCTGAAATGCAGCTTATTGAGTATTCCACACAAAGTAATTATCTAGCTGCTCCTTTGAATTGCAGATTATTGCACGTTCAACGAGAACATCAGCACCGACGCAGTTTTCAGCTACCTTTGAAAACTAAGGTTCTGGCACGATTTACAACACGAAGTACATGTTAGCTATAGGGAAGAAACACAATGCGCTGAAATGCAGCTTATTGAGTATTCCGCACAAAGTAATGATCTAGCTGCTCCTTTGAAATGCGGACAACTCCACATTCAGCGAGAACATCAGAGCCAACGCAGTTTTCAGCTACCTTTGTAAACTAAGGTTCTGGTACTATTTACAACACTAAGTACTTGTTAGCTATAGGGAAGAAACACACTGCGTGGAAATGCAGCTAATACAGTATTCCGCACAAAGTAGTGATCTAGCTGCTCCTTTGAAATGCATTCAATCCACGTTCAGCGAGAACATCAGCGCCAACGCAGGTTTCAGCTACCTTTGAAAACTAAGGTTCTGGTACCATTTACAACACGAAGTGCATGTTAGCTATAGGGAAGAAACTCCGAATGTGATACTGCTTCACAATTGAAAACCCGCTTTGAACGAAATCCCACATTTCTCACACAGCGTCTATAAAACACAATGCGCTGAAATGCAGCTTATTGAGTATTCCGCACAAAGATATGATCTAGCTGCTCCTTTGAATTGCAGACAACTCCACATTCAGCGAGAACATCAGAGCCAACGCAGTTTTCAGCTACCTATGAAAACTAAGGTTCTGGTATTATTTACAACACTAAGTACTTGTTAGCTATAGGGAAGAAACACAATGCGTTGAAATACAGCTAATAGAGTATTCCGCACAAAGTAGTGATGTAGCAGCTCCTTTGAAATGCATTCAACTCCACGTTCAGCGAGAACATCACCGCCAACGCAGGTTTCAGCTACCTGTGAAAACCAAGGTTCTGGCACGATTTACAACACGAAGTACATGTTAGCTATAGGGAAGAAACTCAGAATGTGAAACAGTTCACAATGGAAAACCCGCTTCGAACGAAATCCCACATTTCTCACACAGCGTTTGTAAAACAAAATGCGCTGAAATGCAGCTTATTGAGTATTCCGCACAAAGTAATGATCTAGCTGCTCCTTTGAAATGCATTCAACTCCATTTTCAGCGAGAACATCAGCACGAATGCAGTTTTCAGCTACCTTTGAAAACCAGGGTTCTGGCACCATTTACAACACGAAGTACATGTTAGGTATACGGAAGAAAAAGACAATGCGCTGAAATGCAGCTTATTGAGTATTCCACACAAAGAACTGATCTAGCAGCTCCTTTGAAATGCAGACAACTCCCAATTCAGCGAGAACATCAGCACCAATGCAGTTTTCAGCTACCTTTGAAATCCAGGGTTCTGGCACCATTTACAACACGAAGTACATATTAGGTATAGGGAATAAAAACACAATGCGCTGAAATGCAGCTTATTGAGTATTCCGCACAAAGTAATGATCTAGCTGCTCCTTTGAAATGTATACAACTCCACGTTCAGTGAGAACATCAGAGCCAACGCAGTTTTCAGCTACCTATGAAAACCAAGGTTCTGGCACGATTTACAACACGAAGTACATGCTAGCTATAGGGAAGAAACTCAGAATGTGATACTGCTTCACAATGGAAAACCCGCTTCGAACGAAATCAAACATTTCTCCCACAGCGTCTATAACACACAATGCGCTGAAATGCAGCTTATTGAGTATTCCGCACAAAGTAATGATCTAGCTGCTCCTTTGAAATGCATTCAACTCATGTTCAGCGAGTACATCAGCACGAATGCAGTTTTCAGCTAACTTTGAAAACCAAGGTTCTGGAACCATTTATAACACGAAGTACATGTTAGCTATAGGGAAGAAACTCAGAATGTGATACTGCTTCACAATGGAAAACCCGCTTCGAACGAAATCAAACATTTCTCCCACAGCGTCTATAACACACAATGCGCTGAAATGCAGCTTATTGAGTATTCCACACAAAGAACTGATCTAGCTGCTCCTTTGAAATGCAGACAACTCCACATTAAGCGAGAACATCAGCGCCAACGCTGTTTTCAGCTACCTTTGAAAACCAGGTTTCTGGCAACATTTACAACACGACGTAAATGTTAGCTATAGGGCAGAAAAACACAATGCGCTGAAATGCAGCTTATTGAGTATTCCGCACAAAGTAATGATCTAGCTGCTCCTTTGAAATGCGGACAACTCCACATTCAGCGAGAACATCAGAGCCAACGCAGTTTTCAGCTACCTTTGAAAACTAAGGTTCTGGCACGATTTACAACACTAAGTACTTGTTAGCTATAGGGAAGAAACACACTGCGTGGAAATGCAGCTAATACAGTATTCCGCACAAAGTAGTGATCTAGCTGCTCCTTTGAAATGCATTCAACTCCATGTTCAGCGAGTACATCAGCACGAATGCAGTTTTCAGCTAACTTTGAAAACCAAGGTTCTGGAACCATTTACAACACGAAGTACATGTTAGCTACAGGGAAGAAACTCAGAATGTGAAACAGTTCACAATGGAAAACCCGGTTCGAACATAATCCCACATTTCTCACAGAGCGTCTATAGAACACAATGCGCTGAAATGCAGCTTATTGAGTATTCCGCACAAAGTAATGATCTAGCTGCTCCTTTAAAATGCAGACAACTCCACGTTCACCGAGAACATCAGCGCCAACGCAGTTTTCAGCTGCATTTGAAATCCAGGGTTCTGGCAACATTTACAAAACGAAGTACATGTTAGCTATAGGGAAGAAACTCAGAATGTGATACTGCTTCACAATGGAAAACCCGCTTCGAACGAAATCAAACATTTCTCCCACAGCGTCTATAACACACAATGCGCTGAAATGCAGCTTATTGTGTATTCCGCACAAAGTAATGATCTGGCTGCTCCTTTGAAATGCAGACAACTCCACATTCAGCGAGAAATTCAGCACCAACGCAGTTTTCAGCTACCTTTGAAAACCAAGGTTCTGGCACCATTTACAAAACGAAGTACATGTTAGCTATAGGGAAGAAACTCAGAATGTGGAAACAGTTCACAATGGAAAACCCGCTTCGAATGAAATCCCACATTTCTCACACAGTGTCTATAAAACACAATGCGCTGAAATGCAGCTTATTGAGTATCCCACACAAAGAAATGATCTAGCTGCTCCTTTGAAATGCAGACAACTCCACATTCAGAGAGAACATCAGCGCCAACTAGTTTTCAGCTACCTTTGAAAACCAGGTTTCTGGCAACATTTATAACACGACGTAAATGTTAGCTATAGGCAGAAAAACACAATGCGCTGAAATGCAGCTTATTGAGTATTCCACACAAAGTAATGATCTAGCTGCTCCTTTGAATTGCAGATTATTGCACGTTCAACGAGAACATCAGCACCGACGCAGTTTTCAGCTACCTTTGAAAACTAAGGTTCTGGCACGATTTACAACACGAAGTACATGTTAGCTATAGGGAAGAAACTCAGAATGTGAAACAGTTCACAATGGAAAACCCGCTTCGAACGAAATCCCACATTTCTCACACAGCGTTTGTAAAACAAAATGCGCTGAAATGCAGCTTATTGAGTATTCCGCACAAAGTAATGATCTAGCTGCTCCTTTGAAATGCATTCAACTCCATTTTCAGCGAGAACATCAGCACGAATGCAGTTTTCAGCTACCTTTGAAAACCAAGGTTCTGGCACCATTTACAACACGAAGTACATGTTAGGTATACGGAAGAAAAAGACAATGCGCTGAAATGCAGCTTATTGAGTATTCTACACAAAGAACTGATCTAGCAGCTCCTTTGAAATGCAGACAACTCCCAATTCAGCGAGAACATCACCACCAATGCAGTTTTCAGCTACCTTTGAAATCCAGGGTTCTGGCACCATTTACAACACGAAGTCCATATTAGGTATAGGGAATAAAAACACAATGCGCTGAAATGCAGCTTATTGAGTATTCCGCACAAAGTAATGATCTAGCTGCTCCTTTGAAATGCATTCAACTCCATGTTCAGCGAGTACATCAGCACGAATGCAGTTTTCAGCTAACGTTGAAAACCAAGGTTCTGGAACCATTTACAACACGAAGTACATGTTAGCTATAGGGAAGAAACTCAGAATGTGATACTGCTTCACAATGGAAAACCCGCTTCGAACGAAATCAAACATTTCTCCCACAGCGTCTATAACACAATGCGCTGAAATGCATCTTATTGTGTATTCCGCACAAAGTAATGATCTAGCTGCTCCTTTGAAATGCAGACAACTCCACATTCAGCGAGAAATTCAGCACCAACGCAGTTTTCAGCTACCTTTGAAAACCAAGGTTCTGGCACTATTTACAACACGAAGTACATGTTAGCTATAGGGAAGAAACTCGGAATGTGGAAACAGTTCACAATGGAAAACCCGCTTCGAACGAAATCCCACATTTCTCACACAGTGTCTATATAACACAATGCGCTGAAATGCAGCTTATTGAGTATTCCACACAAAGAAATGATCTAGCTGCTCCTTTGAAATGCAGACAACTCCGCATTCAGCGAGAACATCAGCGCCAATGCAGTTTTCAGCTACCTTTGAAAACCAGGTTTCTGGCAACATTTACAACACGACGTAAATGTTAGCTATAGGGAATAAAAACACAATGCGCTGAAATGCAGCTTATTGAGTATTCCACACAAAGTAATGATCTAGCTGCTCCTTTGAATTGCAGGTAATTCCACGTTCAACGAGAACATCAGCACCGACGCAGTTTTCAGCTACCTTTGAGAACCAAGGTTCTGGCACGATTTACAACACGAAGTACATGTTAGCTATAGGGAAGAAACACAATGCGCTGAAATGCAGCTTATTGAGTATTCCGCACAAAGTAATGATCTAGCTGCTCCTTTGAAATGCGGACAACTCCACATTCAGCGAGAACATCAGAGCCAACGCAGTTTTCAGCTACCTTTGAAAACTAAGGTTCTGGCACTATTTACAACACTAAGTACTTGTTAGCTATAGGGAAGAAACACACTGCGTGGAAATGCAGCTAATACAGTATTCCGCACAAAGTAGTGATCTAGCTGCTCCTTTGAAATGCATTCAATCCACGTTCAGCGAGAACATCAGCGCCAACGCAGGTTTCAGCTACCTTTGAAAACTAAGGTTCTGGTACCATTTACAACACGAAGTGCATGTTAGCTATAGGGAAGAAACTCCGAATGTGATACTGCTTCACAATTGAAAACCCGCTTTGAACGAAATCCCACATTTCTCACACAGCGTCTATAAAACACAATGCGCTGAAATGCAGCTTATTGAGTATTCCGCACAAAGTAATGATCTATCTGATCCTTTGAAATGCAGAAAACTCCACATTCAGTGAGATCATCAGAGCCAACGCAGTTTTCTGCTACCTTTGAAAACCAAGGTTCTGGCACGATTTACAACACGAAGTACATGTTAGCTATAGGGAAGAAAAACAACGCGCTGAAATGCAGCTTATTGAGTATTCCGCACAAAGTAATGATCTAGCTGCTCCTTTGAAATGCATTCAACTCCATGTTCAGCGAGTACATCAGCACGAATGCAGTTTTCAGCTAACTTTGAAAACCAAGGTTCTGGAACCATTTACAACACGAAGTACATGTTAGCTATAGGGAAGAAACTCAGAATGTGATACTGCTTCACAATGGAAAACCCGCTTCGAACGAAATCAAACATTTCTCCCACAGCGTCTATAACACACAATGCGCTGAAATGCAGCTTATTGAGTATTCCACACAAAGAACTGATCTAGCTGCTCCTTTGAAATGCAGACAACTCCACATTAAGCGAGAACATCAGCGCCAACGCTGTTTTCAGCTACCTTTGAAAACCAGGTTTCTGGCAACATTTACAACACGACGTAAATGTTAGCTATAGGGCAGAAAAACACAATGCGCTGAAATGCAGCTTATTGAGTATTCCGCACAAAGTAATGATCTAGCTGCTCCTTTGAAATGCAGACAACTCCACATTCAGCGAGAAATTCAGCACCAACGCAGTTTTCAGCTACCTTTGAAAACCAAGGTTCTGGCACCATTTACAAAACGAAGTACATGTTAGCTATAGGGAAGAAACTCAGAATGTGATACTGCTTCACAATGGAAAACCCGCTTCGAACGAAATCAAACATTTCTCCCACAGCGTCTATAACACACAATGCGCTGAAATGCAGCTTATTGAGTATTCCACACAAAGTAATGATCTAGCTGCTCCTTTGAAATGCGGACAACTCCACATTCAGCGAGAACATCAGAGCCAACGCAGTTTTCAGCTACCTTTGAAAACTAAGGTTCTGGCACGATTTACAACACTAAGTACTTGTTAGCTATAGGGAAGAAACACACTGCGTGGAAATGCAGCTAATACAGTATTCCGCACAAAGTAGTGATCTAGCTGCTCCTTTGAAATGCATTCAACTCCATGTTCAGCGAGTACATCAGCACGAATGCAGTTTTCAGCTAACTTTGAAAACCAAGGTTCTGGAACCATTTACAACACGAAGTACATGTTAGCTACAGGGAAGAAACTCAGAATGTGAAACAGTTCACAATGGAAAACCCGGTTCGAACATAATCCCACATTTCTCACAGAGCGTCTATAGAACACAATGCGCTGAAATGCAGATTATTGAGTATTCCGCACAAAGTAATGATCTAGCTGCTCCTTTAAAATGCAGACAACTCCACGTTCACCGAGAACATCAGCGCCAACGCAGTTTTCAGCTGCATTTGAAATCCAGGGTTCTGGCAACATTTACAAAACGAAGTACATGTTAGCTATAGGGAAGAAACTCAGAATGTGATACTGCTTCACAATGGAAAACCCGCTTCGAACGAAATCAAACATTTCTCCCACAGCGTCTATAACACACAATGCGCTGAAATGCAGCTTATTGTGTATTCCGCACAAAGTAATGATCTGGCTGCTCCTTTGAAATGCAGACAACTCCACATTCAGCGAGAAATTCAGCACCAACGCAGTTTTCAGCTACCTTTGAAAACCAAGGTTCTGGCACCATTTACAAAACGAAGTACATGTTAGCTATAGGGAAGAAACTCAGAATGTGGAAACAGTTCACAATGGAAAACCCGCTTCGAACGAAATCCCACATTTCTCACACAGTGTCTATAAAACACAATGCGCTGAAATGCAGCTTATTGAGTATCCCACACAAAGAAATGATCTAGCTGCTCCTTTGAAATGCAGACAACTCCACATTCAGAGAGAACATCAGCGCCAACGCTGTTTTCAGCTACCTTTGAAAACCAGGTTTCTGGCAACATTTACAACACGACGTAAATGTTAGCTATAGGCAGAAAAACACAATGCGCTGAAATGCAGCTTATTGAGTATTCCACACAAAGTAATGATCTAGCTGCTCCTTTGAATTGCAGATTATTGCACGTTCAACGAGAACATCAGCACCGACGCAGTTTTCAGCTACCTTTGAAAACTAAGGTTCTGGCACGATTTACAACACGAAGTACATGTTAGCTATAGGGAAGAAACACAATGCGCTGAAATGCAGCTTATTGAGTATTCCGCACAAAGTAATGATCTAGCTGCTCCTTTGAAATGCGGACAACTCCACATTCAGCGAGAACATCAGAACCAACGCAGTTTTCAGCTACCTTTGAAAACTAAGGTTCTGGCACTATTTACAACACTAAGTACTTGTTAGCTATAGGGAAGAAACACACTGCGTGGAAATGCAGCTAATACAGTATTCCGCACAAAGTAGTGATCTAGCTGCTCCTTTGAAATGCATTCAATCCACGTTCAGCGAGAACATCAGCACCAACGCAGGTTTCAGCTACCTTTGAAAACTAAGGTTCTGGTACCATTTACAACACAAAGTGCATGTTAGCTATAGGGAAGAAACTCCGAATGTGATACTGCTTCACAATTGAAAACGCGCTTTGAACGAAATCCCACATTTCTCACACAGCGTCTATAAAACACAATGCGCTGAAATGCAGCTTATTGAGTATTCCGCACAAAGTTATGATCTAGCTGCTCCTTTGAATTGCAGACAACTCCATATTCAGCGAGAACATCAGCCAACGCAGTTTTCAGCTACTTTTGAAAACTAAGGTTCTGGTATTATTTACAACACTAAGTACTTGTTAGCTATAGGGAAGAAACACAATGCGTTGAAATACAGCTAATAGAGTATTCCGCACAAAGTAGTGATGTAGCAGCTCCTTTGAAATGCATTCAACTCCACGTTCAGCGAGAACATCACCGCCAACGCAGGTTTCAGCTACCTGTGAAAACCAAGGTTCTGGCACGATTTACAACACGAAGTACATGTTAGCTATAGGGAAGAAACTCAGAATGTGAAACAGTTCACAATGGAAAACCCGCTTCGAACGAAATCCCACATTTCTCACACAGCGTTTGTAAAACAAAATGCGCTGAAATGCAGCTTATTGAGTATTCCGCACAAAGTAATGATCTAGCTGCTCCTTTGAAATGCATTCAACTCCATTTTCAGCGAGAACATCAGCACGAATGCAGTTTTCAGCTACCTTTGAAAACCAGGTTCTGGCACCATTTACAACACGAAGTACATGTTAGGTATACGGAAGAAAAAGACAATGCGCTGAAATGCAGCTTATTGAGTATTCCACACAAAGAACTGATCTAGCAGCTCCTTTGAAATGCAGACAACTCCACATTCAGCGAGAACATCAGCACCAATGCAGTTTTCAGCTACCTTTGAAATCCAGGGTTCTGGCACCATTTACAACACGAAGTACATATTAGGTATAGGGAATAAAAACACAATGCGCTGAAATGCAGCTTATTGAGTATTCCGCACAAAGTAATGATCTAGCTGCTCCTTTGAAATGCAGACAACTCCACGTTCAGCGAGAACATCAGAGCCAACGCAGTTTTCAGCTACCTATGAAAACCAAGGTTCTGGCACGATTTACAACACGAAGTACATGTTAGCTATAGGGAAGAAACTCAGAATGTGATACTGCTTCACAATGGAAAACCCGCTTCGAACGAAATCAAACATTTCTCCCACAGCGTCTATAACACACAATGCGCTGAAATGCAGCTTATTGAGTATTCCGCACAAAGTAATGATCTAGCTGCTCCTTTGAAATGCATTCAACTCCACGTTCAGCGAGTACATCAGCACGAATGCAGTTTTCAGCTAACTTTGAAAACCAAGGTTCTGGAACCATTTACAACACGAAGTACATGTTAGCTATAGGGAAGAAACTCAGAATGTGATACTGCTTCACAATGGAAAACCCGCTTCGAACGAAATCAAACATTTCTCCCACAGCGTCTATAACACACAATGCGCTGAAATGCAGCTTATTGAGTATTCCACACAAAGAACTGATCTAGCTGCTCCTTTGAAATGCAGACAACTCCACATTCAGCGAGAACATCAGCGCCCACGCTGTTTTCAGCTACCTTTGAAAACCAGGTTTCTGGCAACATTTACAACACGACGTAAATGTTAGCTATAGGGCAGAAAAACACAATGCGCTGAAATGCAGCTTATTGAGTATTCCACACAAAGTAATTATCTAGCTGCTCCTTTGAATTGCAGATTATTGCACGTTCAACGAGAACATCAGCACCGACGCAGTTTTCAGCTACCTTTGAAAACTAAGGTTCTGGCACGATTTACAACACGAAGTACATGTTAGCTATAGGGAAGAAACACAATGCGCTGAAATGCAGCTTATTGAGTATTCCGCACAAAGTAATGATCTAGCTGCTCCTTTGAAATGCGGACAACTCCACATTCAGCGAGAACATCAGAGCCAATGCAGTTTTCAGCTACCTTTGTAAACTAAGGTTCTGGCACTATTTACAACACTAAGTACTTGTTAGCTATAGGGAAGAAACACACTGCGTGGAAATGCAGCTAATACAGTATTCCGCACAAAGTAGTGATCTAGCTGCTCCTTTGAAATGCATTCAATCCACGTTCAGCGAGAACATCAGCACCAACGCAGGTTTCAGCTACCTTTGAAAACTAAGGTTCTGGTACCATTTACAACACAAAGTGCATGTTAGCTATAGGGAAGAAACTCCGAATGTGATACTGCTTCACAATTGAAAACCCGCTTTGAACGAAATCCCACATTTCTCACACAGCGTCTATAAAACACAATGCGCTGAAATGCAGCTTATTGAGTATTCCGCACAAAGATATGATCTAGCTGCTCCTTTGAATTGCAGACAACTCCATATTCAGCGAGAACATCAGAGCCAACGCAGTTTTCAGCTACCTATGAAAACTAAGGTTCTGGTATTATTTACAACACTAAGTACTTGTTAGCTATAGGGAAGAAACACAATGCGTTGAAATACAGCTAATAGAGTATTCCGCACAAAGTAGTGATGTAGCAGCTCCTTTGAAATGCATTCAACTCCACGTTCAGCGAGAACATCACCGCCAACGCAGGTTTCAGCTACCTGTGAAAACCAAGGTTCTGGCACGATTTACAACACGAAGTACATGTTAGCTATAGGGAAGAAACTCAGAATGTGAAACAGTTCACAATGGAAAACCCGCTTCGAACGAAATCCCACATTTCTCACACAGCGTTTGTAAAACAAAATGCGCTGAAATGCAGCTTATTGAGTATTCCGCACAAAGTAATGATCTAGCTGCTCCTTTGAAATGCATTCAACTCCATTTTCAGCGAGAACATCAGCACGAATGCAGTTTTCAGCTACCTTTGAAAACCAGGGTTCTGGCACCATTTACAACACGAAGTACATGTTAGGTATACGGAAGAAAAAGACAATGCGCTGAAATGCAGCTTATTGAGTATTCCACACAAAGAACTGATCTAGCAGCTCCTTTGAAATGCAGACAACTCCCAATTCAGCGAGAACATCAGCACCAATGCAGTTTTCACCTACCTTTGAAATCCAGGGTTCTGGCACCATTTACAACACGAAGTACATATTAGGTATAGGGAATAAAAACACAATGCGCTGAAATGCAGCTTATTGAGTATTCCGCACAAAGTAATGATCTAGCTGCTCCTTTGAAATGTATACAACTCCACGTTCAGTGAGAACATCAGAGCCAACGCAGTTTTCAGCTACCTATGAAAACCAAGGTTCTGGCACGATTTACAACACGAAGTACATGTTAGCTATAGGGAAGAAACTCAGAATGTGATACTGCTTCACAATGGAAAACCCGCTTCGAACGAAATCAAACATTTCTCCCACAGCGTCTATAACACACAATGCGCTGAAATGCAGCTTATTGAGTATTCCGCACAAAGTAATGATCTAGCTGCTCCTTTGAAATGCATTCAACTCCATGTTCAGCGAGTACATCAGCACGAATGCAGTTTTCAGCTAACTTTGAAAACCAAGGTTCTGGAACCATTTACAACACGAAGTACATGTTAGCTATAGGGAAGAAACTCAGAATGTGATACTGCTTCACAATGGAAAACCCGCTTCGAACGAAATCAAACATTTCTCCCACAGCGTCTATAACACACAATGCGCTGAAATGCAGCTTATTGAGTATTCCACACAAAGAACTGATCTAGCTGCTCCTTTGAAATGCAGACAACTCCACATTAAGCGAGAACATCAGCGCCAACGCTGTTTTCAGCTACCTTTGAAAACCAGGTTTCTGGCAACATTTACAACACGACGTAAATGTTAGCTATAGGGCAGAAAAACACAATGCGCTGAAATGCAGCTTATTGAGTATTCCGCACAAAGTAATGATCTAGCTGCTCCTTTGAAATGCGGACAACTCCACATTCAGCGAGAACATCAGAGCCAACGCAGTTTTCAGCTACCTTTGAAAACTAAGGTTCTGGCACGATTTACAACACTAAGTACTTGTTAGCTATAGGGAAGAAACACACTGCGTGGAAATGCAGCTAATACAGTATTCCGCACAAAGTAGTGATCTAGCTGCTCCTTTGAAATGCATTCAACTCCATGTTCAGCGAGTACATCAGCACGAATGCAGTTTTCAGCTAACTTTGAAAACCAAGGTTCTGGAACCATTTACAACACGAAGTACATGTTAGCTACAGGGAAGAAACTCAGAATGTGAAACAGTTCACAATGGAAAACCCGGTTCGAACATAATCCCACATTTCTCACAGAGCGTCTATAGAACACAATGCGCTGAAATGCAGCTTATTGAGTATTCCGCACAAAGTAATGATCTAGCTGCTCCTTTAAAATGCAGACAACTCCACGTTCACCGAGAACATCAGCGCCAACGCAGTTTTCAGCTGCATTTGAAATCCAGGGTTCTGGCAACATTTACAAAACGAAGTACATGTTAGCTATAGGGAAGAAACTCAGAATGTGATACTGCTTCACAATGGAAAACCCGCTTCGAACGAAATCAAACATTTCTCCCACAGCGTCTATAACACACAATGCGCTGAAATGCAGCTTATTGTGTATTCCGCACAAAGTAATGATCTGGCTGCTCCTTTGAAATGCAGACAACTCCACATTCAGCGAGAAATTCAGCACCAACGCAGTTTTCAGCTACCTTTGAAAACCAAGGTTCTGGCACCATTTACAAAACGAAGTACATGTTAGCTATAGGGAAGAAACTCAGAATGTGGAAACAGTTCACAATGGAAAACCCGCTTCGAACGAAATCCCACATTTCTCACACAGTGTCTATAAAACACAATGCGCTGAAATGCAGCTTATTGAGTATCCCACACAAAGAAATGATCTAGCTGCTCCTTTGAAATGCAGACAACTCCACATTCAGAGAGAACATCAGCGCCAACGCTGTTTTCAGCTACCTTTGAAAACCAGGTTTCTGGCAACATTTACAACACGACGTAAATGTTAGCTATAGGCAGAAAAACACAATGCGCTGAAATGCAGCTTATTGAGTATTCCACACAAAGTAATGATCTAGCTGCTCCTTTGAATTGCAGATTATTGCACGTTCAACGAGAACATCAGCACCGACGCAGTTTTCAGCTACCTTTGAAAACTAAGGTTCTGGCACGATTTACAACACGAAGTACATGTTAGCTATAGGGAAGAAACTCAGAATGTGAAACAGTTCACAATGGAAAACCCGCTTCGAACGAAATCCCACATTTCTCACACAGCGTTTGTAAAACAAAATGCGCTGAAATGCAGCTTATTGAGTATTCCGCACAAAGTAATGATCTAGCTGCTCCTTTGAAATGCATTCAACTCCATTTTCAGCGAGAACATCAGCACGAATGCAGTTTTCAGCTACCTTTGAAAACCAAGGTTCTGGCACCATTTACAACACGAAGTACATGTTAGGTATACGGAAGAAAAAGACAATGCGCTGAAATGCAGCTTATTGAGTATTCTACACAAAGAACTGATCTAGCAGCTCCTTTGAAATGCAGACAACTCCCAATTCAGCGAGAACATCAGCACCAATGCAGTTTTCAGCTACCTTTGAAATCCAGGGTTCTGGCACCATTTACAACACGAAGTCCATATTAGGTATAGGGAATAAAAACACAATGCGCTGAAATGCAGCTTATTGAGTATTCCGCACAAAGTAATGATCTAGCTGCTCCTTTGAAATGCATTCAACTCCATGTTCAGCGAGTACATCAGCACGAATGCAGTTTTCAGCTAACGTTGAAAACCAAGGTTCTGGAACCATTTACAACACGAAGTACATGTTAGCTATAGGGAAGAAACTCAGAATGTGATACTGCTTCACAATGGAAAACCCGCTTCGAACGAAATCAAACATTTCTCCCACAGCGTCTATAACACACAATGCGCTGAAATGCATCTTATTGTGTATTCCGCACAAAGTAATGATCTAGCTGCTCCTTTGAAATGCAGACAACTCCACATTCAGCGAGAAATTCAGCACCAACGCAGTTTTCAGCTACCTTTGAAAACCAAGGTTCTGGCACTATTTACAACACGAAGTACATGTTAGCTATAGGGAAGAAACTCGGAATGTGGAAACAGTTCACAATGGAAAACCCGCTTCGAACGAAATCCCACATTTCTCACACAGTGTCTATATAACACAATGCGCTGAAATGCAGCTTATTGAGTATTCCACACAAAGAAATGATCTAGCTGCTCCTTTGAAATGCAGACAACTCCACATTCAGCGAGAACATCAGCGCCAATGCAGTTTTCAGCTACCTTTGAAAACCAGGTTTCTGGCAACATTTACAACACGACGTAAATGTTAGCTATAGGGAATAAAAACACAATGCGCTGAAATGCAGCTTATTGAGTATTCCACACAAAGTAATGATCTAGCTGCTCCTTTGAATTGCAGGTAATTCCACGTTCAACGAGAACATCAGCACCGACGCAGTTTTCAGCTACCTTTGAGAACCAAGGTTCTGGCACGATTTACAACACGAAGTACATGTTAGCTATAGGGAAGAAACACAATGCGCTGAAATGCAGCTTATTGAGTATTCCGCACAAAGTAATGATCTAGCTGCTCCTTTGAAATGCGGACAACTCCACATTCAGCGAGAACATCAGAGCCAACGCAGTTTTCAGCTACCTTTGAAAACTAAGGTTCTGGCACTATTTACAACACTAAGTACTTGTTAGCTATAGGGAAGAAACACACTGCGTGGAAATGCAGCTAATACAGTATTCCGCACAAAGTAGTGATCTAGCTGCTCCTTTGAAATGCATTCAATCCACGTTCAGCGAGAACATCAGCGCCAACGCAGGTTTCAGCTACCTTTGAAAACTAAGGTTCTGGTACCATTTACAACACGAAGTGCATGTTAGCTATAGGGAAGAAACTCCGAATGTGATACTGCTTCACAATTGAAAACCCGCTTTGAACGAAATCCCACATTTCTCACACAGCGTCTATAAAACACAATGCGCTGAAATGCAGCTTATTGAGTATTCCGCACAAAGTAATGATCTATCTGATCCTTTGAAATGCAGAAAACTCCACATTCAGTGAGATCATCAGAGCCAACGCAGTTTTCTGCTACCTTTGAAAACCAAGGTTCTGGCACGATTTACAACACGAAGTACATGTTAGCTATAGGGAAGAAAAACAACGCGCTGAAATGCAGCTTATTGAGTATTCCGCACAAAGTAATGATCTAGCTGCTCCTTTGAAATGCATTCAACTCCATGTTCAGCGAGTACATCAGCACGAATGCAGTTTTCAGCTAACTTTGAAAACCAAGGTTCTGGAACCATTTACAACACGAAGTACATGTTAGCTATAGGGAAGAAACTCAGAATGTGATACTGCTTCACAATGGAAAACCCGCTTCGAACGAAATCAAACATTTCTCCCACAGCGTCTATAACACACAATGCGCTGAAATGCAGCTTATTGAGTATTCCACACAAAGAACTGATCTAGCTGCTCCTTTGAAATGCAGACAACTCCACATTAAGCGAGAACATCAGCGCCAACGCTGTTTTCAGCTACCTTTGAAAACCAGGTTTCTGGCAACATTTACAACACGACGTAAATGTTAGCTATAGGGCAGAAAAACACAATGCGCTGAAATGCAGCTTATTGAGTATTCCGCACAAAGTAATGATCTAGCTGCTCCTTTGAAATGCGGACAACTCCACATTCAGCGAGAACATCAGAGCCAACGCAGTTTTCAGCTACCTTTGAAAACTAAGGTTCTGGCACGATTTACAACACTAAGTACTTGTTAGCTATAGGGAAGAAACACACTGCGTGGAAATGCAGCTAATACAGTATTCCGCACAAAGTAGTGATCTAGCTGCTCCTTTGAAATGCATTCAACTCCATGTTCAGCGAGTACATCAGCACGAATGCAGTTTTCAGCTAACTTTGAAAACCAAGGTTCTGGAACCATTTACAACACGAAGTACATGTTAGCTACAGGGAAGAAACTCAGAATGTGAAACAGTTCACAATGGAAAACCCGGTTCGAACATAATCCCACATTTCTCACAGAGCGTCTATAGAACACAATGCGCTGAAATGCAGCTTATTGAGTATTCCGCACAAAGTAATGATCTAGCTGCTCCTTTAAAATGCAGACAACTCCACGTTCACCGAGAACATCAGCGCCAACGCAGTTTTCAGCTGCATTTGAAATCCAGGGTTCTGGCAACATTTACAAAACGAAGTACATGTTAGCTATAGGGAAGAAACTCAGAATGTGATACTGCTTCACAATGGAAAACCCGCTTCGAACGAAATCAAACATTTCTCCCACAGCGTCTATAACACACAATGCGCTGAAATGCAGCTTATTGTGTATTCCGCACAAAGTAATGATCTGGCTGCTCCTTTGAAATGCAGACAACTCCACATTCAGCGAGAAATTCAGCACCAACGCAGTTTTCAGCTACCTTTGAAAACCAAGGTTCTGGCACCATTTACAAAACGAAGTACATGTTAGCTATAGGGAAGAAACTCAGAATGTGGAAACAGTTCACAATGGAAAACCCGCTTCGAACGAAATCCCACATTTCTCACACAGTGTCTATAAAACACAATGCGCTGAAATGCAGCTTATTGAGTATCCCACACAAAGAAATGATCTAGCTGCTCCTTTGAAATGCAGACAACTCCACATTCAGAGAGAACATCAGCGCCAACGCTGTTTTCAGCTACCTTTGAAAACCAGGTTTCTGGCAACATTTACAACACGACGTAAATGTTAGCTATAGGCAGAAAAACACAATGCGCTGAAATGCAGCTTATTGAGTATTCCACACAAAGTAATGATCTAGCTGCTCCTTTGAATTGCAGATTATTGCACGTTCAACGAGAACATCAGCACCGACGCAGTTTTCAGCTACCTTTGAAAACTAAGGTTCTGGCACGATTTACAACACGAAGTACATGTTAGCTATAGGGAAGAAACACAATGCGCTGAAATGCAGCTTATTGAGTATTCCGCACAAAGTAATGATCTAGCTGCTCCTTTGAAATGCGGACAACTCCACATTCAGCGAGAACATCAGAACCAACGCAGTTTTCAGCTACCTTTGAAAACTAAGGTTCTGGCACTATTTACAACACTAAGTACTTGTTAGCTATAGGGAAGAAACACACTGCGTGGAAATGCAGCTAATACAGTATTCCGCACAAAGTAGTGATCTAGCTGCTCCTTTGAAATGCATTCAATCCACGTTCAGCGAGAACATCAGCACCAACGCAGGTTTCAGCTACCTTTGAAAACTAAGGTTCTGGTACCATTTACAACACAAAGTGCATGTTAGCTATAGGGAAGAAACTCCGAATGTGATACTGCTTCACAATTGAAAACGCGCTTTGAACGAAATCCCACATTTCTCACACAGCGTCTATAAAACACAATGCGCTGAAATGCAGCTTATTGAGTATTCCGCACAAAGTTATGATCTAGCTGCTCCTTTGAATTGCAGACAACTCCATATTCAGCGAGAACATCAGCCAACGCAGTTTTCAGCTACTTTTGAAAACTAAGGTTCTGGTATTATTTACAACACTAAGTACTTGTTAGCTATAGGGAAGAAACACAATGCGTTGAAATACAGCTAATAGAGTATTCCGCACAAAGTAGTGATGTAGCAGCTCCTTTGAAATGCATTCAACTCCACGTTCAGCGAGAACATCACCGCCAACGCAGGTTTCAGCTACCTGTGAAAACCAAGGTTCTGGCACGATTTACAACACGAAGTACATGTTAGCTATAGGGAAGAAACTCAGAATGTGAAACAGTTCACAATGGAAAACCCGCTTCGAACGAAATCCCACATTTCTCACACAGCGTTTGTAAAACAAAATGCGCTGAAATGCAGCTTATTGAGTATTCCGCACAAAGTAATGATCTAGCTGCTCCTTTGAAATGCATTCAACTCCATTTTCAGCGAGAACATCAGCACGAATGCAGTTTTCAGCTACCTTTGAAAACCAAGGTTCTGGCACCATTTACAACACGAAGTACATGTTAGGTATACGGAAGAAAAAGACAATGCGCTGAAATGCAGCTTATTGAGTATTCCACACAAAGAACTGATCTAGCAGCTCCTTTGAAATGCAGACAACTCCCAATTCAGCGAGAACATCAGCACCAATGCAGTTTTCACCTACCTTTGAAATCCAGGGTTCTGGCACCATTTACAACACGAAGTACATATTAGGTATAGGGAATAAAAACACAATGCGCTGAAATGCAGCTTATTGAGTATTCCGCACAAAGTAATGATCTAGCTGCTCCTTTGAAATGTATACAACTCCACGTTCAGTGAGAACATCAGAGCCAACGCAGTTTTCAGCTACCTATGAAAACCAAGGTTCTGGCACGATTTACAACACGAAGTACATGTTAGCTATAGGGAAGAAACTCAGAATGTGATACTGCTTCACAATGGAAAACCCGCTTCGAACGAAATCAAACATTTCTCCCACAGCGTCTATAACACACAATGCGCTGAAATGCAGCTTATTGAGTATTCCGCACAAAGTAATGATCTAGCTGCTCCTTTGAAATGCATTCAACTCCACGTTCAGCGAGAACATCAGCACGAATGCAGTTTTCAGCTAACTTTGAAAACCAAGGTTCTGGAACCATTTACAACACGAAGTACATGTTAGCTATAGGGAAGAAACTCAGAATGTGATACTGCTTCACAATGGAAAACCCGCTTCGAACGAAATCAAACATTTCTCCCACAGCGTCTATAACACACAATGCGCTGAAATGCAGCTTATTGAGTATTCCACACAAAGAACTGATCTAGCTGCTCCTTTGAAATGCAGACAACTCCACATTAAGCGAGAACATCAGCGCCAACGCTGTTTTCAGCTACCTTTGAAAACCAGGTTTCTGGCAACATTTACAACACGACGTAAATGTTAGCTATAGGGCAGAAAAACACAATGCGCTGAAATGCAGCTTATTGAGTATTCCGCACAAAGTAATGATCTAGCTGCTCCTTTGAAATGCGGACAACTCCACATTCAGCGAGAACATCAGAGCCAACGCAGTTTTCAGCTACCTTTGAAAACTAAGGTTCTGGCACGATTTACAACACTAAGTACTTGTTAGCTATAGGGAAGAAACACACTGCGTGGAAATGCAGCTAATACAGTATTCCGCACAAAGTAGTGATCTAGCTGCTCCTTTGAAATGCATTCAACTCCATGTTCAGCGAGTACATCAGCACGAATGCAGTTTTCAGCTAACTTTGAAAACCAAGGTTCTGGAACCATTTACAACACGAAGTACATGTTAGCTACAGGGAAGAAACTCAGAATGTGAAACAGTTCACAATGGAAAACCCGGTTCGAACATAATCCCACATTTCTCACAGAGCGTCTATAGAACACAATGCGCTGAAATGCAGATTATTGAGTATTCCGCACAAAGTAATGATCTAGCTGCTCCTTTAAAATGCAGACAACTCCACGTTCACCGAGAACATCAGCGCCAACGCAGTTTTCAGCTGCATTTGAAATCCAGGGTTCTGGCAACATTTACAAAACGAAGTACATGTTAGCTATAGGGAAGAAACTCAGAATGTGATACTGCTTCACAATGGAAAACCCGCTTCGAACGAAATCAAACATTTCTCCCACAGCGTCTATAACACACAATGCGCTGAAATGCAGCTTATTGTGTATTCCGCACAAAGTAATGATCTGGCTGCTCCTTTGAAATGCAGACAACTCCACATTCAGCGAGAAATTCAGCACCAACGCAGTTTTCAGCTACCTTTGAAAACCAAGGTTCTGGCACCATTTACAAAACGAAGTACATGTTAGCTATAGGGAAGAAACTCAGAATGTGGAAACAGTTCACAATGGAAAACCCGCTTCGAACGAAATCCCACATTTCTCACACAGTGTCTATAAAACACAATGCGCTGAAATGCAGCTTATTGAGTATCCCACACAAAGAAATGATCTAGCTGCTCCTTTGAAATGCAGACAACTCCACATTCAGAGAGAACATCAGCGCCAACGCTGTTTTCAGCTACCTTTGAAAACCAGGTTTCTGGCAACATTTACAACACGACGTAAATGTTAGCTATAGGCAGAAAAACACAATGCGCTGAAATGCAGCTTATTGAGTATTCCACACAAAGTAATGATCTAGCTGCTCCTTTGAATTGCAGATTATTGCACGTTCAACGAGAACATCAGCACCGACGCAGTTTTCAGCTACCTTTGAAAACTAAGGTTCTGGCACGATTTACAACACGAAGTACATGTTAGCTATAGGGAAGAAACACAATGCGCTGAAATGCAGCTTATTGAGTATTCCGCACAAAGTAATGATCTAGCTGCTCCTTTGAAATGCGGACAACTCCACATTCAGCGAGAACATCAGAACCAACGCAGTTTTCAGCTACCTTTGAAAACTAAGGTTCTGGCACTATTTACAACACTAAGTACTTGTTAGCTATAGGGAAGAAACACACTGCGTGGAAATGCAGCTAATACAGTATTCCGCACAAAGTAGTGATCTAGCTGCTCCTTTGAAATGCATTCAATCCACGTTCAGCGAGAACATCAGCACCAACGCAGGTTTCAGCTACCTTTGAAAACTAAGGTTCTGGTACCATTTACAACACGAAGTGCATGTTAGCTATAGGGAAGAAACTCCGAATGTGATACTGCTTCACAATTGAAAACGCGCTTTGAACGAAATCCCACATTTCTCACACAGCGTCTATAAAACACAATGCGCTGAAATGCAGCTTATTGAGTATTCCGCACAAAGTTATGATCTAGCTGCTCCTTTGAATTGCAGACAACTCCATATTCAGCGAGAACATCAGAGCCAACGCAGTTTTCAGCTACTTTTGAAAACTAAGGTTCTGGTATTATTTACAACACTAAGTACTTGTTAGCTATAGGGAAGAAACACAATGCGTTGAAATACAGCTAATAGAGTATTCCGCACAAAGTAGTGATGTAGCAGCTCCTTTGAAATGCATTCAACTCCACGTTCAGCGAGAACATCACCGCCAACGCAGGTTTCAGCTACCTGTGAAAACCAAGGTTCTGGCACGATTTACAACACGAAGTACATGTTAGCTATAGGGAAGAAACTCAGAATGTGAAACAGTTCACAATGGAAAACCCGCTTCGAACGAAATCCCACATTTCTCACACAGCGTTTGTAAAACAAAATGCGCTGAAATGCAGCTTATTGAGTATTCCGCACAAAGTAATGATCTAGCTGCTCCTTTGAAATGCATTCAACTCCATTTTCAGCGAGAACATCAGCACGAATGCAGTTTTCAGCTACCTTTGAAAACCAGGGTTCTGGCACCATTTACAACACGAAGTACATGTTAGGTATACGGAAGAAAAAGACAATGCGCTGAAATGCAGCTTATTGAGTATTCCACACAAAGAACTGATCTAGCAGCTCCTTTGAAATGCAGACAACTCCCAATTCAGCGAGAACATCAGCACCAATGCAGTTTTCAGCTACCTTTGAAATCCAGGGTTCTGGCACCATTTACAACACGAAGTACATATTAGGTATAGGGAATAAAAACACAATGCGCTGAAATGCAGCTTATTGAGTATTCCGCACAAAGTAATGATCTAGCTGCTCCTTTGAAATGTATACAACTCCACGTTCAGTGAGAACATCAGAGCCAACGCAGTTTTCAGCTACCTATGAAAACCAAGGTTCTGGCACGATTTACAACACGAAGTACATGTTAGCTATAGGGAAGAAACTCAGAATGTGATACTGCTTCACAATGGAAAACCCGCTTTGAACGAAATCAAACATTTCTCCCACAGCGTCTATAACACACAATGCGCTGAAATGCAGCTTATTGAGTATTCCGCACAAAGTAATGATCTAGCTGCTCCTTTGAAATGCATTCAACTCCATGTTCAGCGAGTACATCAGCACGAATGCAGTTTTCAGCTAACTTTGAAAACCAAGGTTCTGGAACCATTTACAACACGAAGTACATGTTAGCTATAGGGAAGAAACTCAGAATGTGATACTGCTTCACAATGGAAAACCCGCTTCGAACGAAATCAAACATTTCTCCCACAGCGTCTATAACACACAATGCGCTGAAATGCAGCTTATTGAGTATTCCACACAAAGAACTGATCTAGCTGCTCCTTTGAAATGCAGACAACTCCACATTAAGCGAGAACATCAGCGCCAACGCTGTTTTCAGCTACCTTTGAAAACCAGGTTTCTGGCAACATTTACAACACGACGTAAATGTTAGCTATAGGGCAGAAAAACACAATGCGCTGAAATGCAGCTTATTGAGTATTCCGCACAAAGTAATGATCTAGCTGCTCCTTTGAAATGCGGACAACTCCACATTCAGCGAGAACATCAGAGCCAACGCAGTTTTCAGCTACCTTTGAAAACTAAGGTTCTGGCACGATTTACAACACTAAGTACTTGTTAGCTATAGGGAAGAAACACACTGCGTGGAAATGCAGCTAATACAGTATTCCGCACAAAGTAGTGATCTAGCTGCTCCTTTGAAATGCATTCAACTCCATGTTCAGCGAGTACATCAGCACGAATGCAGTTTTCAGCTAACTTTGAAAACCAAGGTTCTGGAACCATTTACAACACGAAGTACATGTTAGCTACAGGGAAGAAACTCAGAATGTGAAACAGTTCACAATGGAAAACCCGGTTCGAACATAATCCCACATTTCTCACAGAGCGTCTATAGAACACAATGCGCTGAAATGCAGATTATTGAGTATTCCGCACAAAGTAATGATCTAGCTGCTCCTTTAAAATGCAGACAACTCCACGTTCACCGAGAACATCAGCGCCAACGCAGTTTTCAGCTGCATTTGAAATCCAGGGTTCTGGCAACATTTACAAAACGAAGTACATGTTAGCTATAGGGAAGAAACTCAGAATGTGATACTGCTTCACAATGGAAAACCCGCTTCGAACGAAATCAAACATTTCTCCCACAGCGTCTATAACACACAATGCGCTGAAATGCAGCTTATTGTGTATTCCGCACAAAGTAATGATCTGGCTGCTCCTTTGAAATGCAGACAACTCCACATTCAGCGAGAAATTCAGCACCAACGCAGTTTTCAGCTACCTTTGAAAACCAAGGTTCTGGCACCATTTACAAAACGAAGTACATGTTAGCTATAGGGAAGAAACTCAGAATGTGGAAACAGTTCACAATGGAAAACCCGCTTCGAACGAAATCCCACATTTCTCACACAGTGTCTATAAAACACAATGCGCTGAAATGCAGCTTATTGAGTATCCCACACAAAGAAATGATCTAGCTGCTCCTTTGAAATGCAGACAACTCCACATTCAGAGAGAACATCAGCGCCAACGCTGTTTTCAGCTACCTTTGAAAACCAGGTTTCTGGCAACATTTACAACACGACGTAAATGTTAGCTATAGGCAGAAAAACACAATGCGCTGAAATGCAGCTTATTGAGTATTCCACACAAAGTAATGATCTAGCTGCTCCTTTGAATTGCAGATTATTGCACGTTCAACGAGAACATCAGCACCGACGCAGTTTTCAGCTACCTTTGAAAACTAAGGTTCTGGCACGATTTACAACACGAAGTACATGTTAGCTATAGGGAAGAAACACAATGCGCTGAAATGCAGCTTATTGAGTATTCCGCACAAAGTAATGATCTAGCTGCTCCTTTGAAATGCGGACAACTCCACATTCAGCGAGAACATCAGAACCAACGCAGTTTTCAGCTACCTTTGAAAACTAAGGTTCTGGCACTATTTACAACACTAAGTACTTGTTAGCTATAGGGAAGAAACACACTGCGTGGAAATGCAGCTAATACAGTATTCCGCACAAAGTAGTGATCTAGCTGCTCCTTTGAAATGCATTCAATCCACGTTCAGCGAGAACATCAGCACCAACGCAGGTTTCAGCTACCTTTGAAAACTAAGGTTCTGGTACCATTTACAACACAAAGTGCATGTTAGCTATAGGGAAGAAACTCCGAATGTGATACTGCTTCACAATTGAAAACGCGCTTTGAACGAAATCCCACATTTCTCACACAGCGTCTATAAAACACAATGCGCTGAAATGCAGCTTATTGAGTATTCCGCACAAAGTTATGATCTAGCTGCTCCTTTGAATTGCAGACAACTCCATATTCAGCGAGAACATCAGCCAACGCAGTTTTCAGCTACTTTTGAAAACTAAGGTTCTGGTATTATTTACAACACTAAGTACTTGTTAGCTATAGGGAAGAAACACAATGCGTTGAAATACAGCTAATAGAGTATTCCGCACAAAGTAGTGATGTAGCAGCTCCTTTGAAATGCATTCAACTCCACGTTCAGCGAGAACATCACCGCCAACGCAGGTTTCAGCTACCTGTGAAAACCAAGGTTCTGGCACGATTTACAACACGAAGTACATGTTAGCTATAGGGAAGAAACTCAGAATGTGAAACAGTTCACAATGGAAAACCCGCTTCGAACGAAATCCCACATTTCTCACACAGCGTTTGTAAAACAAAATGCGCTGAAATGCAGCTTATTGAGTATTCCGCACAAAGTAATGATCTAGCTGCTCCTTTGAAATGCATTCAACTCCATTTTCAGCGAGAACATCAGCACGAATGCAGTTTTCAGCTACCTTTGAAAACCAGGGTTCTGGCACCATTTACAACACGAAGTACATGTTAGGTATACGGAAGAAAAAGACAATGCGCTGAAATGCAGCTTATTGAGTATTCCACACAAAGAACTGATCTAGCAGCTCCTTTGAAATGCAGACAACTCCCAATTCAGCGAGAACATCAGCACCAATGCAGTTTTCACCTACCTTTGAAATCCAGGGTTCTGGCACCATTTACAACACGAAGTACATATTAGGTATAGGGAATAAAAACACAATGCGCTGAAATGCAGCTTATTGAGTATTCCGCACAAAGTAATGATCTAGCTGCTCCTTTGAAATGTATACAACTCCACGTTCAGTGAGAACATCAGAGCCAACGCAGTTTTCAGCTACCTATGAAAACCAAGGTTCTGGCACGATTTACAACACGAAGTACATGTTAGCTATAGGGAAGAAACTCAGAATGTGATACTGCTTCACAATGGAAAACCCGCTTTGAACGAAATCAAACATTTCTCCCACAGCGTCTATAACACACAATGCGCTGAAATGCAGCTTATTGAGTATTCCGCACAAAGTAATGATCTAGCTGCTCCTTTGAAATGCATTCAACTCCATGTTCAGCGAGTACATCAGCACGAATGCAGTTTTCAGCTAACTTTGAAAACCAAGGTTCTGGAACCATTTACAACACGAAGTACATGTTAGCTATAGGGAAGAAACTCAGAATGTGATACTGCTTCACAATGGAAAACCCGCTTCGAACGAAATCAAACATTTCTCCCACAGCGTCTATAACACACAATGCGCTGAAATGCAGCTTATTGAGTATTCCACACAAAGAACTGATCTAGCTGCTCCTTTGAAATGCAGACAACTCCACATTAAGCGAGAACATCAGCGCCAACGCTGTTTTCAGCTACCTTTGAAAACCAGGTTTCTGGCAACATTTACAACACGACGTAAATGTTAGCTATAGGGCAGAAAAACACAATGCGCTGAAATGCAGCTTATTGAGTATTCCGCACAAAGTAATGATCTAGCTGCTCCTTTGAAATGCGGACAACTCCACATTCAGCGAGAACATCAGAGCCAACGCAGTTTTCAGCTACCTTTGAAAACTAAGGTTCTGGCACGATTTACAACACTAAGTACTTGTTAGCTATAGGGAAGAAACACACTGCGTGGAAATGCAGCTAATACAGTATTCCGCACAAAGTAGTGATCTAGCTGCTCCTTTGAAATGCATTCAACTCCATGTTCAGCGAGTACATCAGCACGAATGCAGTTTTCAGCTAACTTTGAAAACCAAGGTTCTGGAACCATTTACAACACGAAGTACATGTTAGCTACAGGGAAGAAACTCAGAATGTGAAACAGTTCACAATGGAAAACCCGGTTCGAACATAATCCCACATTTCTCACAGAGCGTCTATAGAACACAATGCGCTGAAATGCAGATTATTGAGTATTCCGCACAAAGTAATGATCTAGCTGCTCCTTTAAAATGCAGACAACTCCACGTTCACCGAGAACATCAGCGCCAACGCAGTTTTCAGCTGCATTTGAAATCCAGGGTTCTGGCAACATTTACAAAACGAAGTACATGTTAGCTATAGGGAAGAAACTCAGAATGTGATACTGCTTCACAATGGAAAACCCGCTTCGAACGAAATCAAACATTTCTCCCACAGCGTCTATAACACACAATGCGCTGAAATGCAGCTTATTGTGTATTCCGCACAAAGTAATGATCTGGCTGCTCCTTTGAAATGCAGACAACTCCACATTCAGCGAGAAATTCAGCACCAACGCAGTTTTCAGCTACCTTTGAAAACCAAGGTTCTGGCACCATTTACAAAACGAAGTACATGTTAGCTATAGGGAAGAAACTCAGAATGTGGAAACAGTTCACAATGGAAAACCCGCTTCGAACGAAATCCCACATTTCTCACACAGTGTCTATAAAACACAATGCGCTGAAATGCAGCTTATTGAGTATCCCACACAAAGAAATGATCTAGCTGCTCCTTTGAAATGCAGACAACTCCACATTCAGAGAGAACATCAGCGCCAACGCTGTTTTCAGCTACCTTTGAAAACCAGGTTTCTGGCAACATTTACAACACGACGTAAATGTTAGCTATAGGCAGAAAAACACAATGCGCTGAAATGCAGCTTATTGAGTATTCCACACAAAGTAATGATCTAGCTGCTCCTTTGAATTGCAGATTATTGCACGTTCAACGAGAACATCAGCACCGACGCAGTTTTCAGCTACCTTTGAAAACTAAGGTTCTGGCACGATTTACAACACGAAGTACATGTTAGCTATAGGGAAGAAACTCAGAATGTGAAACAGTTCACAATGGAAAACCCGCTTCGAACGAAATCCCACATTTCTCACACAGCGTTTGTAAAACAAAATGCGCTGAAATGCAGCTTATTGAGTATTCCGCACAAAGTAATGATCTAGCTGCTCCTTTGAAATGCATTCAACTCCATTTTCAGCGAGAACATCAGCACGAATGCAGTTTTCAGCTACCTTTGAAAACCAAGGTTCTGGCACCATTTACAACACGAAGTACATGTTAGGTATACGGAAGAAAAAGACAATGCGCTGAAATGCAGCTTATTGAGTATTCTACACAAAGAACTGATCTAGCAGCTCCTTTGAAATGCAGACAACTCCCAATTCAGCGAGAACATCACCACCAATGCAGTTTTCAGCTACCTTTGAAATCCAGGGTTCTGGCACCATTTACAACACGAAGTCCATATTAGGTATAGGGAATAAAAACACAATGCGCTGAAATGCAGCTTATTGAGTATTCCGCACAAAGTAATGATCTAGCTGCTCCTTTGAAATGCATTCAACTCCATGTTCAGCGAGTACATCAGCACGAATGCAGTTTTCAGCTAACGTTGAAAACCAAGGTTCTGGAACCATTTACAACACGAAGTACATGTTAGCTATAGGGAAGAAACTCAGAATGTGATACTGCTTCACAATGGAAAACCCGCTTCGAACGAAATCAAACATTTCTCCCACAGCGTCTATAACACACAATGCGCTGAAATGCATCTTATTGTGTATTCCGCACAAAGTAATGATCTAGCTGCTCCTTTGAAATGCAGACAACTCCACATTCAGCGAGAAATTCAGCACCAACGCAGTTTTCAGCTACCTTTGAAAACCAAGGTTCTGGCACTATTTACAACACGAAGTACATGTTAGCTATAGGGAAGAAACTCGGAATGTGGAAACAGTTCACAATGGAAAACCCGCTTCGAACGAAATCCCACATTTCTCACACAGTGTCTATATAACACAATGCGCTGAAATGCAGCTTATTGAGTATTCCACACAAAGAAATGATCTAGCTGCTCCTTTGAAATGCAGACAACTCCACATTCAGCGAGAACATCAGCGCCAATGCAGTTTTCAGCTACCTTTGAAAACCAGGTTTCTGGCAACATTTACAACACGACGTAAATGTTAGCTATAGGGAATAAAAACACAATGCGCTGAAATGCAGCTTATTGAGCATTCCACACAAAGTAATGATCTAGCTGCTCCTTTGAATTGCAGGTAATTCCACGTTCAACGAGAACATCAGCACCGACGCAGTTTTCAGCTACCTTTGAGAACCAAGGTTATGGCACGATTTACAACACGAAGTACATGTTAGCTATAGGGAAGAAACACAATGCGCTGAAATGCAGCTTATTGAGTATTCCGCACAAAGTAATGATCTAGCTGCTCCTTTGAAATGCGGACAACTCCACATTCAGCGAGAACATCAGAGCCAACGCAGTTTTCAGCTACCTTTGAAAACTAAGGTTCTGGCACTATTTACAACACTAAGTACTTGTTAGCTATAGGGAAGAAACACACTGCGTGGAAATGCAGCTAATACAGTATTCCGCACAAAGTAGTGATCTAGCTGCTCCTTTGAAATGCATTCAATCCACGTTCAGCGAGAACATGAGCGCCAACGCAGGTTTCAGCTACCTTTGAAAACTAAGGTTCTGGTACCATTTACAACACGAAGTGCATGTTAGCTATAGGGAAGAAACTCCGAATGTGATACTGCTTCACAATTGAAAACCCGCTTTGAACGAAATCCCACATTTCTCACACAGCGTCTATAAAACACAATGCGCTGAAATGCAGCTTATTGAGTATTCCGCACAAAGTAATGATCTATCTGATCCTTTGAAATGCAGAAAACTCCACATTCAGTGAGATCATCAGAGCCAACGCAGTTTTCTGCTACCTTTGAAAACCAAGGTTCTGGCACGATTTACAACACGAAGTACATGTTAGCTATAGGGAAGAAAAACAACGCGCTGAAATGCAGCTTATTGAGTATTCCGCACAAAGTAATGATCTAGCTGCTCCTTTGAAATGCATTCAACTCCATGTTCAGCGAGTACATCAGCACGAATGCAGTTTTCAGCTAACTTTGAAAACCAAGGTTCTGGAACCATTTACAACACGAAGTACATGTTAGCTATAGGGAAGAAACTCAGAATGTGATACTGCTTCACAATGGAAAACCCGCTTCGAACGAAATCAAACATTTCTCCCACAGCGTCTATAACACACAATGCGCTGAAATGCAGCTTATTGAGTATTCCACACAAAGAACTGATCTAGCTGCTCCTTTGAAATGCAGACAACTCCACATTAAGCGAGAACATCAGCGCCAACGCTGTTTTCAGCTACCTTTGAAAACCAGGTTTCTGGCAACATTTACAACACGACGTAAATGTTAGCTATAGGGCAGAAAAACACAATGCGCTGAAATGCAGCTTATTGAGTATTCCGCACAAAGTAATGATCTAGCTGCTCCTTTGAAATGCGGACAACTCCACATTCAGCGAGAACATCAGAGCCAACGCAGTTTTCAGCTACCTTTGAAAACTAAGGTTCTGGCACGATTTACAACACTAAGTACTTGTTAGCTATAGGGAAGAAACACACTGCGTGGAAATGCAGCTAATACAGTATTCCGCACAAAGTAGTGATCTAGCTGCTCCTTTGAAATGCATTCAACTCCATGTTCAGCGAGTACATCAGCACGAATGCAGTTTTCAGCTAACTTTGAAAACCAAGGTTCTGGAACCATTTACAACACGAAGTACATGTTAGCTACAGGGAAGAAACTCAGAATGTGAAACAGTTCACAATGGAAAACCCGGTTCGAACATAATCCCACATTTCTCACAGAGCGTCTATAGAACACAATGCGCTGAAATGCAGATTATTGAGTATTCCGCACAAAGTAATGATCTAGCTGCTCCTTTAAAATGCAGACAACTCCACGTTCACCGAGAACATCAGCGCCAACGCAGTTTTCAGCTGCATTTGAAATCCAGGGTTCTGGCAACATTTACAAAACGAAGTACATGTTAGCTATAGGGAAGAAACTCAGAATGTGATACTGCTTCACAATGGAAAACCCGCTTCGAACGAAATCAAACATTTCTCCCACAGCGTCTATAACACACAATGCGCTGAAATGCAGCTTATTGTGTATTCCGCACAAAGTAATGATCTGGCTGCTCCTTTGAAATGCAGACAACTCCACATTCAGCGAGAAATTCAGCACCAACGCAGTTTTCAGCTACCTTTGAAAACCAAGGTTCTGGCACCATTTACAAAACGAAGTACATGTTAGCTATAGGGAAGAAACTCAGAATGTGGAAACAGTTCACAATGGAAAACCCGCTTCGAACGAAATCCCACATTTCTCACACAGTGTCTATAAAACACAATGCGCTGAAATGCAGCTTATTGAGTATCCCACACAAAGAAATGATCTAGCTGCTCCTTTGAAATGCAGACAACTCCACATTCAGAGAGAACATCAGCGCCAACGCTGTTTTCAGCTACCTTTGAAAACCAGGTTTCTGGCAACATTTACAACACGACGTAAATGTTAGCTATAGGCAGAAAAACACAATGCGCTGAAATGCAGCTTATTGAGTATTCCACACAAAGTAATGATCTAGCTGCTCCTTTGAATTGCAGATTATTGCACGTTCAACGAGAACATCAGCACCGACGCAGTTTTCAGCTACCTTTGAAAACTAAGGTTCTGGCACGATTTACAACACGAAGTACATGTTAGCTATAGGGAAGAAACTCAGAATGTGAAACAGTTCACAATGGAAAACCCGCTTCGAACGAAATCCCACATTTCTCACACAGCGTTTGTAAAACAAAATGCGCTGAAATGCAGCTTATTGAGTATTCCGCACAAAGTAATGATCTAGCTGCTCCTTTGAAATGCATTCAACTCCATTTTCAGCGAGAACATCAGCACGAATGCAGTTTTCAGCTACCTTTGAAAACCAAGGTTCTGGCACCATTTACAACACGAAGTACATGTTAGGTATACGGAAGAAAAAGACAATGCGCTGAAATGCAGCTTATTGAGTATTCTACACAAAGAACTGATCTAGCAGCTCCTTTGAAATGCAGACAACTCCCAATTCAGCGAGAACATCACCACCAATGCAGTTTTCAGCTACCTTTGAAATCCAGGGTTCTGGCACCATTTACAACACGAAGTCCATATTAGGTATAGGGAATAAAAACACAATGCGCTGAAATGCAGCTTATTGAGTATTCCGCACAAAGTAATGATCTAGCTGCTCCTTTGAAATGCATTCAACTCCATGTTCAGCGAGTACATCAGCACGAATGCAGTTTTCAGCTAACGTTGAAAACCAAGGTTCTGGAACCATTTACAACACGAAGTACATGTTAGCTATAGGGAAGAAACTCAGAATGTGATACTGCTTCACAATGGAAAACCCGCTTCGAACGAAATCAAACATTTCTCCCACAGCGTCTATAACACACAATGCGCTGAAATGCATCTTATTGTGTATTCCGCACAAAGTAATGATCTAGCTGCTCCTTTGAAATGCAGACAACTCCACATTCAGCGAGAAATTCAGCACCAACGCAGTTTTCAGCTACCTTTGAAAACCAAGGTTCTGGCACTATTTACAACACGAAGTACATGTTAGCTATAGGGAAGAAACTCGGAATGTGGAAACAGTTCACAATGGAAAACCCGCTTCGAACGAAATCCCACATTTCTCACACAGTGTCTATATAACACAATGCGCTGAAATGCAGCTTATTGAGTATTCCACACAAAGAAATGATCTAGCTGCTCCTTTGAAATGCAGACAACTCCACATTCAGCGAGAACATCAGCGCCAATGCAGTTTTCAGCTACCTTTGAAAACCAGGTTTCTGGCAACATTTACAACACGACGTAAATGTTAGCTATAGGGAATAAAAACACAATGCGCTGAAATGCAGCTTATTGAGCATTCCACACAAAGTAATGATCTAGCTGCTCCTTTGAATTGCAGGTAATTCCACGTTCAACGAGAACATCAGCACCGACGCAGTTTTCAGCTACCTTTGAGAACCAAGGTTATGGCACGATTTACAACACGAAGTACATGTTAGCTATAGGGAAGAAACACAATGCGCTGAAATGCAGCTTATTGAGTATTCCGCACAAAGTAATGATCTAGCTGCTCCTTTGAAATGCGGACAACTCCACATTCAGCGAGAACATCAGAGCCAACGCAGTTTTCAGCTACCTTTGAAAACTAAGGTTCTGGCACTATTTACAACACTAAGTACTTGTTAGCTATAGGGAAGAAACACACTGCGTGGAAATGCAGCTAATACAGTATTCCGCACAAAGTAGTGATCTAGCTGCTCCTTTGAAATGCATTCAATCCACGTTCAGCGAGAACATGAGCGCCAACGCAGGTTTCAGCTACCTTTGAAAACTAAGGTTCTGGTACCATTTACAACACGAAGTGCATGTTAGCTATAGGGAAGAAACTCCGAATGTGATACTGCTTCACAATTGAAAACCCGCTTTGAACGAAATCCCACATTTCTCACACAGCGTCTATAAAACACAATGCGCTGAAATGCAGCTTATTGAGTATTCCGCACAAAGTAATGATCTATCTGATCCTTTGAAATGCAGAAAACTCCACATTCAGTGAGATCATCAGAGCCAACGCAGTTTTCTGCTACCTTTGAAAACCAAGGTTCTGGCACGATTTACAACACGAAGTACATGTTAGCTATAGGGAAGAAAAACAACGCGCTGAAATGCAGCTTATTGAGTATTCCGCACAAAGTAATGATCTAGCTGCTCCTTTGAAATGCATTCAACTCCATGTTCAGCGAGTACATCAGCACGAATGCAGTTTTCAGCTAACTTTGAAAACCAAGGTTCTGGAACCATTTACAACACGAAGTACATGTTAGCTATAGGGAAGAAACTCAGAATGTGATACTGCTTCACAATGGAAAACCCGCTTCGAACGAAATCAAACATTTCTCCCACAGCGTCTATAACACACAATGCGCTGAAATGCAGCTTATTGAGTATTCCACACAAAGAACTGATCTAGCTGCTCCTTTGAAATGCAGACAACTCCACATTAAGCGAGAACATCAGCGCCAACGCTGTTTTCAGCTACCTTTGAAAACCAGGTTTCTGGCAACATTTACAACACGACGTAAATGTTAGCTATAGGGCAGAAAAACACAATGCGCTGAAATGCAGCTTATTGAGTATTCCGCACAAAGTAATGATCTAGCTGCTCCTTTGAAATGCGGACAACTCCACATTCAGCGAAACATCAGAGCCAACGCAGTTTTCAGCTACCTTTGAAAACTAAGGTTCTGGCACGATTTACAACACTAAGTACTTGTTAGCTATAGGGAAGAAACACACTGCGTGGAAATGCAGCTAATACAGTATTCCGCACAAAGTAGTGATCTAGCTGCTCCTTTGAAATGCATTCAACTCCATGTTCAGCGAGTACATCAGCACGAATGCAGTTTTCAGCTAACTTTGAAAACCAAGGTTCTGGAACCATTTACAACACGAAGTACATGTTAGCTACAGGGAAGAAACTCAGAATGTGAAACAGTTCACAATGGAAAACCCGGTTCGAACATAATCCCACATTTCTCACAGAGCGTCTATAGAACACAATGCGCTGAAATGCAGATTATTGAGTATTCCGCACAAAGTAATGATCTAGCTGCTCCTTTAAAATGCAGACAACTCCACGTTCACCGAGAACATCAGCGCCAACGCAGTTTTCAGCTGCATTTGAAATCCAGGGTTCTGGCAACATTTACAAAACGAAGTACATGTTAGCTATAGGGAAGAAACTCAGAATGTGATACTGCTTCACAATGGAAAACCCGCTTCGAACGAAATCAAACATTTCTCCCACAGCGTCTATAACACACAATGCGCTGAAATGCAGCTTATTGTGTATTCCGCACAAAGTAATGATCTGGCTGCTCCTTTGAAATGCAGACAACTCCACATTCAGCGAGAAATTCAGCACCAACGCAGTTTTCAGCTACCTTTGAAAACCAAGGTTCTGGCACCATTTACAAAACGAAGTACATGTTAGCTATAGGGAAGAAACTCAGAATGTGGAAACAGTTCACAATGGAAAACCCGCTTCGAACGAAATCCCACATTTCTCACACAGTGTCTATAAAACACAATGCGCTGAAATGCAGCTTATTGAGTATCCCACACAAAGAAATGATCTAGCTGCTCCTTTGAAATGCAGACAACTCCACATTCAGAGAGAACATCAGCGCCAACGCTGTTTTCAGCTACCTTTGAAAACCAGGTTTCTGGCAACATTTACAACACGACGTAAATGTTAGCTATAGGCAGAAAAACACAATGCGCTGAAATGCAGCTTATTGAGTATTCCACACAAAGTAATGATCTAGCTGCTCCTTTGAATTGCAGATTATTGCACGTTCAACGAGAACATCAGCACCGACGCAGTTTTCAGCTACCTTTGAAAACTAAGGTTCTGGCACGATTTACAACACGAAGTACATGTTAGCTATAGGGAAGAAACTCAGAATGTGAAACAGTTCACAATGGAAAACCCGCTTCGAACGAAATCCCACATTTCTCACACAGCGTTTGTAAAACAAAATGCGCTGAAATGCAGCTTATTGAGTATTCCGCACAAAGTAATGATCTAGCTGCTCCTTTGAAATGCATTCAACTCCATTTTCAGCGAGAACATCAGCACGAATGCAGTTTTCAGCTACCTTTGAAAACCAAGGTTCTGGCACCATTTACAACACGAAGTACATGTTAGGTATACGGAAGAAAAAGACAATGCGCTGAAATGCAGCTTATTGAGTATTCTACACAAAGAACTGATCTAGCAGCTCCTTTGAAATGCAGACAACTCCCAATTCAGCGAGAACATCACCACCAATGCAGTTTTCAGCTACCTTTGAAATCCAGGGTTCTGGCACCATTTACAACACGAAGTCCATATTAGGTATAGGGAATAAAAACACAATGCGCTGAAATGCAGCTTATTGAGTATTCCGCACAAAGTAATGATCTAGCTGCTCCTTTGAAATGCATTCAACTCCATGTTCAGCGAGTACATCAGCACGAATGCAGTTTTCAGCTAACGTTGAAAACCAAGGTTCTGGAACCATTTACAACACGAAGTACATGTTAGCTATAGGGAAGAAACTCAGAATGTGATACTGCTTCACAATGGAAAACCCGCTTCGAACGAAATCAAACATTTCTCCCACAGCGTCTATAACACACAATGCGCTGAAATGCATCTTATTGTGTATTCCGCACAAAGTAATGATCTAGCTGCTCCTTTGAAATGCAGACAACTCCACATTCAGCGAGAAATTCAGCACCAACGCAGTTTTCAGCTACCTTTGAAAACCAAGGTTCTGGCACTATTTACAACACGAAGTACATGTTAGCTATAGGGAAGAAACTCGGAATGTGGAAACAGTTCACAATGGAAAACCCGCTTCGAACGAAATCCCACATTTCTCACACAGTGTCTATATAACACAATGCGCTGAAATGCAGCTTATTGAGTATTCCACACAAAGAAATGATCTAGCTGCTCCTTTGAAATGCAGACAACTCCACATTCAGCGAGAACATCAGCGCCAATGCAGTTTTCAGCTACCTTTGAAAACCAGGTTTCTGGCAACATTTACAACACGACGTAAATGTTAGCTATAGGGAATAAAAACACAATGCGCTGAAATGCAGCTTATTGAGCATTCCACACAAAGTAATGATCTAGCTGCTCCTTTGAATTGCAGGTAATTCCACGTTCAACGAGAACATCAGCACCGACGCAGTTTTCAGCTACCTTTGAGAACCAAGGTTATGGCACGATTTACAACACGAAGTACATGTTAGCTATAGGGAAGAAACACAATGCGCTGAAATGCAGCTTATTGAGTATTCCGCACAAAGTAATGATCTAGCTGCTCCTTTGAAATGCGGACAACTCCACATTCAGCGAGAACATCAGAGCCAACGCAGTTTTCAGCTACCTTTGAAAACTAAGGTTCTGGCACTATTTACAACACTAAGTACTTGTTAGCTATAGGGAAGAAACACACTGCGTGGAAATGCAGCTAATACAGTATTCCGCACAAAGTAGTGATCTAGCTGCTCCTTTGAAATGCATTCAATCCACGTTCAGCGAGAACATGAGCGCCAACGCAGGTTTCAGCTACCTTTGAAAACTAAGGTTCTGGTACCATTTACAACACGAAGTGCATGTTAGCTATAGGGAAGAAACTCCGAATGTGATACTGCTTCACAATTGAAAACCCGCTTTGAACGAAATCCCACATTTCTCACACAGCGTCTATAAAACACAATGCGCTGAAATGCAGCTTATTGAGTATTCCGCACAAAGTAATGATCTATCTGATCCTTTGAAATGCAGAAAACTCCACATTCAGTGAGATCATCAGAGCCAACGCAGTTTTCTGCTACCTTTGAAAACCAAGGTTCTGGCACGATTTACAACACGAAGTACATGTTAGCTATAGGGAAGAAAAACAACGCGCTGAAATGCAGCTTATTGAGTATTCCGCACAAAGTAATGATCTAGCTGCTCCTTTGAAATGCATTCAACTCCATGTTCAGCGAGTACATCAGCACGAATGCAGTTTTCAGCTAACTTTGAAAACCAAGGTTCTGGAACCATTTACAACACGAAGTACATGTTAGCTATAGGGAAGAAACTCAGAATGTGATACTGCTTCACAATGGAAAACCCGCTTCGAACGAAATCAAACATTTCTCCCACAGCGTCTATAACACACAATGCGCTGAAATGCAGCTTATTGAGTATTCCACACAAAGAACTGATCTAGCTGCTCCTTTGAAATGCAGACAACTCCACATTAAGCGAGAACATCAGCGCCAACGCTGTTTTCAGCTACCTTTGAAAACCAGGTTTCTGGCAACATTTACAACACGACGTAAATGTTAGCTATAGGGCAGAAAAACACAATGCGCTGAAATGCAGCTTATTGAGTATTCCGCACAAAGTAATGATCTAGCTGCTCCTTTGAAATGCGGACAACTCCACATTCAGCGAAACATCAGAGCCAACGCAGTTTTCAGCTACCTTTGAAAACTAAGGTTCTGGCACGATTTACAACACTAAGTACTTGTTAGCTATAGGGAAGAAACACACTGCGTGGAAATGCAGCTAATACAGTATTCCGCACAAAGTAGTGATCTAGCTGCTCCTTTGAAATGCATTCAACTCCATGTTCAGCGAGTACATCAGCACGAATGCAGTTTTCAGCTAACTTTGAAAACCAAGGTTCTGGAACCATTTACAACACGAAGTACATGTTAGCTACAGGGAAGAAACTCAGAATGTGAAACAGTTCACAATGGAAAACCCGGTTCGAACATAATCCCACATTTCTCACAGAGCGTCTATAGAACACAATGCGCTGAAATGCAGATTATTGAGTATTCCGCACAAAGTAATGATCTAGCTGCTCCTTTAAAATGCAGACAACTCCACGTTCACCGAGAACATCAGCGCCAACGCAGTTTTCAGCTGCATTTGAAATCCAGGGTTCTGGCAACATTTACAAAACGAAGTACATGTTAGCTATAGGGAAGAAACTCAGAATGTGATACTGCTTCACAATGGAAAACCCGCTTCGAACGAAATCAAACATTTCTCCCACAGCGTCTATAACACACAATGCGCTGAAATGCAGCTTATTGTGTATTCCGCACAAAGTAATGATCTGGCTGCTCCTTTGAAATGCAGACAACTCCACATTCAGCGAGAAATTCAGCACCAACGCAGTTTTCAGCTACCTTTGAAAACCAAGGTTCTGGCACCATTTACAAAACGAAGTACATGTTAGCTATAGGGAAGAAACTCAGAATGTGGAAACAGTTCACAATGGAAAACCCGCTTCGAACGAAATCCCACATTTCTCACACAGTGTCTATAAAACACAATGCGCTGAAATGCAGCTTATTGAGTATCCCACACAAAGAAATGATCTAGCTGCTCCTTTGAAATGCAGACAACTCCACATTCAGAGAGAACATCAGCGCCAACGCTGTTTTCAGCTACCTTTGAAAACCAGGTTTCTGGCAACATTTACAACACGACGTAAATGTTAGCTATAGGCAGAAAAACACAATGCGCTGAAATGCAGCTTATTGAGTATTCCACACAAAGTAATGATCTAGCTGCTCCTTTGAATTGCAGATTATTGCACGTTCAACGAGAACATCAGCACCGACGCAGTTTTCAGCTACCTTTGAAAACTAAGGTTCTGGCACGATTTACAACACGAAGTACATGTTAGCTATAGGGAAGAAACTCAGAATGTGAAACAGTTCACAATGGAAAACCCGCTTCGAACGAAATCCCACATTTCTCACACAGCGTTTGTAAAACAAAATGCGCTGAAATGCAGCTTATTGAGTATTCCGCACAAAGTAATGATCTAGCTGCTCCTTTGAAATGCATTCAACTCCATTTTCAGCGAGAACATCAGCACGAATGCAGTTTTCAGCTACCTTTGAAAACCAAGGTTCTGGCACCATTTACAACACGAAGTACATGTTAGGTATACGGAAGAAAAAGACAATGCGCTGAAATGCAGCTTATTGAGTATTCTACACAAAGAACTGATCTAGCAGCTCCTTTGAAATGCAGACAACTCCCAATTCAGCGAGAACATCACCACCAATGCAGTTTTCAGCTACCTTTGAAATCCAGGGTTCTGGCACCATTTACAACACGAAGTCCATATTAGGTATAGGGAATAAAAACACAATGCGCTGAAATGCAGCTTATTGAGTATTCCGCACAAAGTAATGATCTAGCTGCTCCTTTGAAATGCATTCAACTCCATGTTCAGCGAGTACATCAGCACGAATGCAGTTTTCAGCTAACGTTGAAAACCAAGGTTCTGGAACCATTTACAACACGAAGTACATGTTAGCTATAGGGAAGAAACTCAGAATGTGATACTGCTTCACAATGGAAAACCCGCTTCGAACGAAATCAAACATTTCTCCCACAGCGTCTATAACACACAATGCGCTGAAATGCATCTTATTGTGTATTCCGCACAAAGTAATGATCTAGCTGCTCCTTTGAAATGCAGACAACTCCACATTCAGCGAGAAATTCAGCACCAACGCAGTTTTCAGCTACCTTTGAAAACCAAGGTTCTGGCACTATTTACAACACGAAGTACATGTTAGCTATAGGGAAGAAACTCGGAATGTGGAAACAGTTCACAATGGAAAACCCGCTTCGAACGAAATCCCACATTTCTCACACAGTGTCTATATAACACAATGCGCTGAAATGCAGCTTATTGAGTATTCCACACAAAGAACTGATCTAGCTGCTCCTTTGAAATGCAGACAACTCCACATTCAGCGAGAACATCAGCGCCAATGCAGTTTTCAGCTACCTTTGAAAACCAGGTTTCTGGCAACATTTACAACACGACGTAAATGTTAGCTATAGGGAATAAAAACACAATGCGCTGAAATGCAGCTTATTGAGTATTCCACACAAAGTAATGATCTAGCTGCTCCTTTGAATTGCAGGTAATTCCACGTTCAACGAGAACATCAGCACCGACGCAGTTTTCAGCTACCTTTGAGAACCAAGGTTCTGGCACGATTTACAACACGAAGTACATGTTAGCTATAGGGAAGAAACACAATGCGCTGAAATGCAGCTTATTGAGTATTCCGCACAAAGTAATGATCTAGCTGCTCCTTTGAAATGCGGACAACTCCACATTCAGCGAGAACATCAGAGCCAACGCAGTTTTCAGCTACCTTTGAAAACTAAGGTTCTGGCACTATTTACAACACTAAGTACTTGTTAGCTATAGGGAAGAAACACACTGCGTGGAAATGCAGCTAATACAGTATTCCGCACAAAGTAGTGATCTAGCTGCTCCTTTGAAATGCATTCAATCCACGTTCAGCGAGAACATGAGCGCCAACGCAGGTTTCAGCTACCTTTGAAAACTAAGGTTCTGGTACCATTTACAACACGAAGTGCATGTTAGCTATAGGGAAGAAACTCCGAATGTGATACTGCTTCACAATTGAAAACCCGCTTTGAACGAAATCCCACATTTCTCACACAGCGTCTATAAAACACAATGCGCTGAAATGCAGCTTATTGAGTATTCCGCACAAAGTAATGATCTATCTGATCCTTTGAAATGCAGAAAACTCCACATTCAGTGAGATCATCAGAGCCAACGCAGTTTTCTGCTACCTTTGAAAACCAAGGTTCTGGCACGATTTACAACACGAAGTACATGTTAGCTATAGGGAAGAAAAACAACGCGCTGAAATGCAGCTTATTGAGTATTCCGCACAAAGTAATGATCTAGCTGCTCCTTTGAAATGCATTCAACTCCATGTTCAGCGAGTACATCAGCACGAATGCAGTTTTCAGCTAACTTTGAAAACCAAGGTTCTGGAACCATTTACAACACGAAGTACATGTTAGCTATAGGGAAGAAACTCAGAATGTGATACTGCTTCACAATGGAAAACCCGCTTCGAACGAAATCAAACATTTCTCCCACAGCGTCTATAACACACAATGCGCTGAAATGCAGCTTATTGAGTATTCCACACAAAGAACTGATCTAGCTGCTCCTTTGAAATGCAGACAACTCCACATTAAGCGAGAACATCAGCGCCAACGCTGTTTTCAGCTACCTTTGAAAACCAGGTTTCTGGCAACATTTACAACACGACGTAAATGTTAGCTATAGGGCAGAAAAACACAATGCGCTGAAATGCAGCTTATTGAGTATTCCGCACAAAGTAATGATCTAGCTGCTCCTTTGAAATGCGGACAACTCCACATTCAGCGAGAACATCAGAGCCAACGCAGTTTTCAGCTACCTTTGAAAACTAAGGTTCTGGCACGATTTACAACACTAAGTACTTGTTAGCTATAGGGAAGAAACACACTGCGTGGAAATGCAGCTAATACAGTATTCCGCACAAAGTAGTGATCTAGCTGCTCCTTTGAAATGCATTCAACTCCATGTTCAGCGAGTACATCAGCACGAATGCAGTTTTCAGCTAACTTTGAAAACCAAGGTTCTGGAACCATTTACAACACGAAGTACATGTTAGCTACAGGGAAGAAACTCAGAATGTGAAACAGTTCACAATGGAAAACCCGGTTCGAACATAATCCCACATTTCTCACAGAGCGTCTATAGAACAATGCGCTGAAATGCAGATTATTGAGTATTCCGCACAAAGTAATGATCTAGCTGCTCCTTTAAAATGCAGACAACTCCACGTTCACCGAGAACATCAGCGCCAACGCAGTTTTCAGCTGCATTTGAAATCCAGGGTTCTGGCAACATTTACAAAACGAAGTACATGTTAGCTATAGGGAAGAAACTCAGAATGTGATACTGCTTCACAATGGAAAACCCGCTTCGAACGAAATCAAACATTTCTCCCACAGCGTCTATAACACACAATGCGCTGAAATGCAGCTTATTGTGTATTCCGCACAAAGTAATGATCTGGCTGCTCCTTTGAAATGCAGACAACTCCACATTCAGCGAGAAATTCAGCACCAACGCAGTTTTCAGCTACCTTTGAAAACCAAGGTTCTGGCACCATTTACAAAACGAAGTACATGTTAGCTATAGGGAAGAAACTCAGAATGTGGAAACAGTTCACAATGGAAAACCCGCTTCGAACGAAATCCCACATTTCTCACACAGTGTCTATAAAACACAATGCGCTGAAATGCAGCTTATTGAGTATCCCACACAAAGAAATGATCTAGCTGCTCCTTTGAAATGCAGACAACTCCACATTCAGAGAGAACATCAGCGCCAACGCTGTTTTCAGCTACCTTTGAAAACCAGGTTTCTGGCAACATTTACAACACGACGTAAATGTTAGCTATAGGCAGAAAAACACAATGCGCTGAAATGCAGCTTATTGAGTATTCCACACAAAGTAATGATCTAGCTGCTCCTTTGAATTGCAGATTATTGCACGTTCAACGAGAACATCAGCACCGACGCAGTTTTCAGCTACCTTTGAAAACTAAGGTTCTGGCACGATTTACAACACGAAGTACATGTTAGCTATAGGGAAGAAACACAATGCGCTGAAATGCAGCTTATTGAGTATTCCGCACAAAGTAATGATCTAGCTGCTCCTTTGAAATGCGGACAACTCCACATTCAGCGAGAACATCAGAACCAACGCAGTTTTCAGCTACCTTTGCAAACTAAGGTTCTGGTATTATTTACAACACTAAGTACTTGTTAGCTATAGGGAAGAAACACACTGCGTGGAAATGCAGCTAATACAGTATTCCGCACAAAGTAGTGATCTAGCTGCTCCTTTGAAATGCATTCATTCCACGTTCAGCGAGAACATCAGCACCAACGCAGGTTTCAGCTACCTTTGAAAACTAAGGTTCTGGTACCATTTACAACACAAAGTGCATGTTAGCTATAGGGAAGAAACTCCGAATGTGATACTGCTTCACAATTGAAAACCCGCTTTGACCGAAATCCCACATTTCTCACACAGCGTCTATAAAACACAATGCGCTGAAATGCAGCTTATTGAGTATTCCGCACAAAGTTATGATCTAGCTGCTCCTTTGAATTGCAGACAACTCCATATTCAGCGAGAACATCAGAGCCAACGCAGTTTTCAGCTACTTTTGAAAACTAAGGTTCTGGTATTATTTACAACACTAAGTACTTGTTAGCTATAGGGAAGAAACACAATGCGTTGAAATACAGCTAATAGAGTATTCCGCACAAAGTAGTGATGTAGCAGCTCCTTTGAAATGCATTCAACTCCACGTTCAGCGAGAACATCACCGCCAACGCAGGTTTCAGCTACCTGTGAAAACCAAGGTTCTGGCACGATTTACAACACGAAGTACATGTTAGCTATAGGGAAGAAACTCAGAATGTGAAACAGTTCACAATGGAAAACCCGCTTCGAACGAAATCCCACATTTCTCACATAGCGTTTGTAAAACAAAATGCGCTGAAATGCAGCTTATTGAGTATTCCGCACAAAGTAATCATCTAGCTGCTCCTTTGAAATGCATTCAACTCCATTTTCAGCGAGAACATCAGCACGAATGCAGTTTTCAGCTACCTTTGAAAACCAAGGTTCTGGCACCATTTACAACACGAAGTACATATTAGGTATAGGGAATAAAAACACAATGCGCTGAAATGCAGCTTATTGAGTATTCCGCACAAAGTAATGATCTAGCTGCTCCTTTGAAATGTATACAACTCCACGTTCAGTGAGAACATCAGAGCCAACGCAGTTTTCAGCTACCTATGAAAACCAAGGTTCTGGCACGATTTACAACACGAAGTACATGTTAGCTATAGGGAAGAAAAACAATGCGCTGAAATGCAGCTTATTGAGTATTCCGCACAAAGTAATGATCTGGCTGCTCCTTTGAAATGCATTCAACTCCACGTTCAGCGAGAACATCAGCGCCAACGCAGGTTTCAGCTACCTTTGAAAACCAAGGTTCTGGCACGATTTACAACACGAAGTAAATGTTAGCTCTAGGGAAGAAACTCAGAATGTGAAACAGTTCACAATGGAAAACCCGCTTCGAACGAAATCCCACATTTCTCACACAGCGTCTATAAAACACAATGCGCTGAAATGCAGCTTATTGAGTATTCCACACAAAGTAATGATCTAGCTGCTCCTTTGAATTGCAGAAAACTCCACATTCAGTGAGATCATCAGAGCCAACGCTGTTTTCTGCTACCTTTGAAAACCAAGGTTCTGGCACGATTTACAACACGAAGTACATGTTAGGTATAGGGAAAAAAACAATGCGCTGAAATGCAGCTTATTGAGTATTCCGCACAAAGTAATGATCTAGCTGCTCCTTTGAAATGCATTCAACTCCATTTTCAGCGAGTACATCAGCAATAATGCAGTTTTCAGCTACCTTTGAGAACCAAGGTTCTGGCACTATTTACAACACGAAGTACATGTTAGCTATAGGGAAGAAACTCAGAATGTGATACTGCTTCACAATGAAAAAACCGCTTTGAACGAAATCAAACATTTCTCCCACAGCGTCTATAACACACAATGCGCTGAAATGCAGCTTATTGTGTATTCCGCACAAAGTAATGATCTGGCTGCTCCTTTGAAATGCAGACAACTCCACATTCAGCGAGAAATTCAGCACCAACGCAGTTTTCAGCTACCTTTGAAAACCAAGGTTCTGGCACCATTTACAACACGAAGTACATGTTAGCTATAGGGAAGAAACTCAGAATGTGGAAACAGTTCACAATGGAAAACCCGCTTCGAACGAAATCCCACATTTCTCACACAGTGTCTATAAAACACAATGCGCTGAAATGCAGCTTATTGAGTATTCCACACAAAGAACTGATCTAGCTGCTCCTTTGAAATGCAGTCAACTCCACTTTCAGAGAGAACATCAGCGCCCACGCTGTTTTCAGCTACCTTTGAAAACCAGGTTTCTGGCAACATTTACAACACGACGTAAATGTTAGCTATAGGGCAGAAAAACACAATGCGCTGAAATGCAGCTTATTGAGTATTCCACACAAAGTAATTATCTAGCTGCTCCTTTGAATTGCAGATTATTGCACGTTCAACGAGAACATCAGCACCGACGCAGTTTTCAGCTACCTTTGAAAACTAAGGTTCTGGCACGATTTACAACACGAAGTACATGTTAGCTATAGGGAAGAAACACAATGCGCTGAAATGCAGCTTATTGAGTATTCCGCACAAAGTAATGATCTAGCTGCTCCTTTGAAATGCGGACAACTCCACATTCAGCGAGAACATCAGAGCCAACGCAGTTTTCAGCTACCTTTGTAAACTAAGGTTCTGGTACTATTTACAACACTAAGTACTTGTTAGCTATAGGGAAGAAACACACTGCGTGGAAATGCAGCTAATACAGTATTCCGCACAAAGTAGTGATCTAGCTGCTCCTTTGAAATGCATTCAATCCACGTTCAGCGAGAACATCAGCGCCAACGCAGGTTTCAGCTACCTTTGAAAACTAAGGTTCTGGTACCATTTACAACACGAAGTGCATGTTAGCTATAGGGAAGAAACTCCGAATGTGATACTGCTTCACAATTGAAAACCCGCTTTGAACGAAATCCCACATTTCTCACACAGCGTCTATAAAACACAATGCGCTGAAATGCAGCTTATTGAGTATTCCGCACAAAGATATGATCTAGCTGCTCCTTTGAATTGCAGACAACTCCATATTCAGCGAGAACATCAGAGCCAACGCAGTTTTCAGCTACTTTTGAAAACTAAGGTTCTGGTATTATTTACAACACTAAGTACTTGTTAGCTATAGGGAAGAAACACAATGCGTTGAAATACAGCTAATAGAGTATTCCGCACAAAGTAGTGATGTAGCAGCTCCTTTGAAATGCATTCAACTCCACGTTCAGCGAGAACATCACCGCCAACGCAGGTTTCAGCTACCTGTGAAAACCAAGGTTCTGGCACGATTTACAACACGAAGTACATGTTAGCTATAGGGAAGAAACTCAGAATGTGAAACAGTTCACAATGGAAAACCCGCTTCGAACGAAATCCCACATTTCTCACACAGCGTTTGTAAAACAAAATGCGCTGAAATGCAGCTTATTGAGTATTCCGCACAAAGTAATGATCTAGCTGCTCCTTTGAAATGCATTCAACTCCATTTTCAGCGAGAACATCAGCACGAATGCAGTTTTCAGCTACCTTTGAAAACCAGGGTTCTGGCACCATTTACAACACGAAGTACATGTTAGGTATACGGAAGAAAAAGACAATGCGCTGAAATGCAGCTTATTGAGTATTCCACACAAAGAACTGATCTAGCAGCTCCTTTGAAATGCAGACAACTCCCAATTCAGCGAGAACATCAGCACCAATGCAGTTTTCAGCTACCTTTGAAATCCAGGGTTCTGGCACCATTTACAACACGAAGTACATATTAGGTATAGGGAATAAAAACACAATGCGCTGAAATGCAGCTTATTGAGTATTCCGCACAAAGTAATGATCTAGCTGCTCCTTTGAAATGTATACAACTCCACGTTCAGTGAGAACATCAGAGCCAACGCAGTTTTCAGCTACCTATGAAAACCAAGGTTCTGGCACGATTTACAACACGAAGTACATGTTAGCTATAGGGAAGAAACTCAGAATGTGATACTGCTTCACAATGGAAAACCCGCTTCGAACGAAATCAAACATTTCTCCCACAGCGTCTATAACACACAATGCGCTGAAATGCAGCTTATTGAGTATTCCGCACAAAGTAATGATCTAGCTGCTCCTTTGAAATGCATTCAACTCCATGTTCAGCGAGTACATCAGCACGAATGCAGTTTTCAGCTAACTTTGAAAACCAAGGTTCTGGAACCATTTACAACACGAAGTACATGTTAGCTATAGGGAAGAAACTCAGAATGTGATACTGCTTCACAATGGAAAACCCGCTTCGAACGAAATCAAACATTTCTCCCACAGCGTCTATAACACACAATGCGCTGAAATGCAGCTTATTGAGTATTCCACACAAAGAACTGATCTAGCTGCTCCTTTGAAATGCAGACAACTCCACATTAAGCGAGAACATCAGCGCCAACGCTGTTTTCAGCTACCTTTGAAAACCAGGTTTCTGGCAACATTTACAACACGACGTAAATGTTAGCTATAGGGCAGAAAAACACAATGCGCTGAAATGCAGCTTATTGAGTATTCCGCACAAAGTAATGATCTAGCTGCTCCTTTGAAATGCGGACAACTCCACATTCAGCGAGAACATCAGAGCCAACGCAGTTTTCAGCTACCTTTGAAAACTAAGGTTCTGGCACGATTTACAACACTAAGTACTTGTTAGCTATAGGGAAGAAACACACTGCGTGGAAATGCAGCTAATACAGTATTCCGCACAAAGTAGTGATCTAGCTGCTCCTTTGAAATGCATTCAACTCCATGTTCAGCGAGTACATCAGCACGAATGCAGTTTTCAGCTAACTTTGAAAACCAAGGTTCTGGAACCATTTACAACACGAAGTACATGTTAGCTACAGGGAAGAAACTCAGAATGTGAAACAGTTCACAATGGAAAACCCGGTTCGAACATAATCCCACATTTCTCACAGAGCGTCTATAGAACACAATGCGCTGAAATGCAGATTATTGAGTATTCCGCACAAAGTAATGATCTAGCTGCTCCTTTAAAATGCAGACAACTCCACGTTCACCGAGAACATCAGCGCCAACGCAGTTTTCAGCTGCATTTGAAATCCAGGGTTCTGGCAACATTTACAAAACGAAGTACATGTTAGCTATAGGGAAGAAACTCAGAATGTGATACTGCTTCACAATGGAAAACCCGCTTCGAACGAAATCAAACATTTCTCCCACAGCGTCTATAACACACAATGCGCTGAAATGCAGCTTATTGTGTATTCCGCACAAAGTAATGATCTGGCTGCTCCTTTGAAATGCAGACAACTCCACATTCAGCGAGAAATTCAGCACCAACGCAGTTTTCAGCTACCTTTGAAAACCAAGGTTCTGGCACCATTTACAAAACGAAGTACATGTTAGCTATAGGGAAGAAACTCAGAATGTGGAAACAGTTCACAATGGAAAACCCGCTTCGAACGAAATCCCACATTTCTCACACAGTGTCTATAAAACACAATGCGCTGAAATGCAGCTTATTGAGTATCCCACACAAAGAAATGATCTAGCTGCTCCTTTGAAATGCAGACAACTCCACATTCAGAGAGAACATCAGCGCCAACGCTGTTTTCAGCTACCTTTGAAAACCAGGTTTCTGGCAACATTTACAACACGACGTAAATGTTAGCTATAGGCAGAAAAACACAATGCGCTGAAATGCAGCTTATTGAGTATTCCACACAAAGTAATGATCTAGCTGCTCCTTTGAATTGCAGATTATTGCACGTTCAACGAGAACATCAGCACCGACGCAGTTTTCAGCTACCTTTGAAAACTAAGGTTCTGGCACGATTTACAACACGAAGTACTTGTTAGCTATAGGGAAGAAACACACTGCGTGGAAATGCAGCTAATACAGTATTCCGCACAAAGTAGTGATCTAGCTGCTCCTTTGAAATGCATTCAATCCACGTTCAGCGAGAACATCAGCGCCAACGCAGGTTTCAGCTACCTTTGAAAACTAAGGTTCTGGTACCATTTACAACACAAAGTGCATGTTAGCTATAGGGAAGAAACTCCGAATGTGATACTGCTTCACAATTGAAAACCCGCTTTGAACGAAATCCCACATTTCTCACACAGCGTCTATAAAACACAATGCGCTGAAATGCAGCTTATTGAGTATTCCGCACAAAGATATGATCTAGCTGCTCCTTTGAATTGCAGACAACTCCATATTCAGCGAGAACATCAGAGCCAACGCAGTTTTCAGCTACTTTTGAAAACTAAGGTTCTGGTATTATTTACAACACTAAGTACTTGTTAGCTATAGGGAAGAAACACAATGCGTTGAAATACAGCTAATAGAGTATTCCGCACAAAGTAGTGATGTAGCAGCTCCTTTGAAATGCATTCAACTCCACGTTCAGCGAGAACATCACCGCCAACGCAGGTTTCAGCTACCTGTGAAAACCAAGGTTCTGGCACGATTTACAACACGAAGTACATGTTAGCTATAGGGAAGAAACTCAGAATGTGAAACAGTTCACAATGGAAAACCCGCTTCGAACGAAATCCCACATTTCTCACACAGCGTTTGTAAAACAAAATGCGCTGAAATGCAGCTTATTGAGTATTCCGCACAAAGTAATGATCTAGCTGCTCCTTTGAAATGCATTCAACTCCATTTTCAGCGAGAACATCAGCACGAATGCAGTTTTCAGCTACCTTTGAAAACCAGGGTTCTGGCACCATTTACAACACGAAGTACATGTTAGGTATACGGAAGAAAAAGACAATGCGCTGAAATGCAGCTTATTGAGTATTCCACACAAAGAACTGATCTAGCAGCTCCTTTGAAATGCAGACAACTCCCAATTCAGCGAGAACATCAGCACCAATGCAGTTTTCAGCTACCTTTGAAATCCAGGGTTCTGGCACCATTTACAACACGAAGTACATATTAGGTATAGGGAATAAAAACACAATGCGCTGAAATGCAGCTTATTGAGTATTCCGCACAAAGTAATGATCTAGCTGCTCCTTTGAAATGTATACAACTCCACGTTCAGTGAGAACATCAGAGCCAACGCAGTTTTCAGCTACCTATGAAAACCAAGGTTCTGGCACGATTTACAACACGAAGTACATGTTAGCTATAGGGAAGAAACTCAGAATGTGATACTGCTTCACAATGGAAAACCCGCTTCGAACGAAATCAAACATTTCTCCCACAGCGTCTATAACACACAATGCGCTGAAATGCAGCTTATTGAGTATTCCGCACAAAGTAATGATCTAGCTGCTCCTTTGAAATGCATTCAACTCCATGTTCAGCGAGTACATCAGCACGAATGCAGTTTTCAGCTAACTTTGAAAACCAAGGTTCTGGAACCATTTACAACACGAAGTACATGTTAGCTATAGGGAAGAAACTCAGAATGTGATACTGCTTCACAATGGAAAACCCGCTTCGAACGAAATCAAACATTTCTCCCACAGCGTCTATAACACACAATGCGCTGAAATGCAGCTTATTGAGTATTCCACACAAAGAACTGATCTAGCTGCTCCTTTGAAATGCAGACAACTCCACATTAAGCGAGAACATCAGCGCCAACGCTGTTTTCAGCTACCTTTGAAAACCAGGTTTCTGGCAACATTTACAACACGACGTAAATGTTAGCTATAGGGCAGAAAAACACAATGCGCTGAAATGCAGCTTATTGAGTATTCCGCACAAAGTAATGATCTAGCTGCTCCTTTGAAATGCGGACAACTCCACATTCAGCGAGAACATCAGAGCCAACGCAGTTTTCAGCTACCTTTGAAAACTAAGGTTCTGGCACGATTTACAACACTAAGTACTTGTTAGCTATAGGGAAGAAACACACTGCGTGGAAATGCAGCTAATACAGTATTCCGCACAAAGTAGTGATCTAGCTGCTCCTTTGAAATGCATTCAACTCCATGTTCAGCGAGTACATCAGCACGAATGCAGTTTTCAGCTAACTTTGAAAACCAAGGTTCTGGAACCATTTACAACACGAAGTACATGTTAGCTACAGGGAAGAAACTCAGAATGTGAAACAGTTCACAATGGAAAACCCGGTTCGAACATAATCCCACATTTCTCACAGAGCGTCTATAGAACACAATGCGCTGAAATGCAGATTATTGAGTATTCCGCACAAAGTAATGATCTAGCTGCTCCTTTAAAATGCAGACAACTCCACGTTCACCGAGAACATCAGCGCCAACGCAGTTTTCAGCTGCATTTGAAATCCAGGGTTCTGGCAACATTTACAAAACGAAGTACATGTTAGCTATAGGGAAGAAACTCAGAATGTGATACTGCTTCACAATGGAAAACCCGCTTCGAACGAAATCAAACATTTCTCCCACAGCGTCTATAACACACAATGCGCTGAAATGCAGCTTATTGTGTATTCCGCACAAAGTAATGATCTGGCTGCTCCTTTGAAATGCAGACAACTCCACATTCAGCGAGAAATTCAGCACCAACGCAGTTTTCAGCTACCTTTGAAAACCAAGGTTCTGGCACCATTTACAAAACGAAGTACATGTTAGCTATAGGGAAGAAACTCAGAATGTGGAAACAGTTCACAATGGAAAACCCGCTTCGAACGAAATCCCACATTTCTCACACAGTGTCTATAAAACACAATGCGCTGAAATGCAGCTTATTGAGTATCCCACACAAAGAAATGATCTAGCTGCTCCTTTGAAATGCAGACAACTCCACATTCAGAGAGAACATCAGCGCCAACGCTGTTTTCAGCTACCTTTGAAAACCAGGTTTCTGGCAACATTTACAACACGACGTAAATGTTAGCTATAGGCAGAAAAACACAATGCGCTGAAATGCAGCTTATTGAGTATTCCACACAAAGTAATGATCTAGCTGCTCCTTTGAATTGCAGATTATTGCACGTTCAACGAGAACATCAGCACCGACGCAGTTTTCAGCTACCTTTGAAAACTAAGGTTCTGGCACGATTTACAACACGAAGTACATGTTAGCTATAGGGAAGAAACACAATGCGCTGAAATGCAGCTTATTGAGTATTCCGCACAAAGTAATGATCTAGCTGCTCCTTTGAAATGCGGACAACTCCACATTCAGCGAGAACATCAGAACCAACGCAGTTTTCAGCTACCTTTGAAAACTAAGGTTCTGGCACTATTTACAACACTAAGTACTTGTTAGCTATAGGGAAGAAACACACTGCGTGGAAATGCAGCTAATACAGTATTCCGCACAAAGTAGTGATCTAGCTGCTCCTTTGAAATGCATTCAATCCACGTTCAGCGAGAACATCAGCACCAACGCAGGTTTCAGCTACCTTTGAAAACTAAGGTTCTGGTACCATTTACAACACAAAGTGCATGTTAGCTATAGGGAAGAAACTCCGAATGTGATACTGCTTCACAATTGAAAACGCGCTTTGAACGAAATCCCACATTTCTCACACAGCGTCTATAAAACACAATGCGCTGAAATGCAGCTTATTGAGTATTCCGCACAAAGTTATGATCTAGCTGCTCCTTTGAATTGCAGACAACTCCATATTCAGCGAGAACATCAGCCAACGCAGTTTTCAGCTACTTTTGAAAACTAAGGTTCTGGTATTATTTACAACACTAAGTACTTGTTAGCTATAGGGAAGAAACACAATGCGTTGAAATACAGCTAATAGAGTATTCCGCACAAAGTAGTGATGTAGCAGCTCCTTTGAAATGCATTCAACTCCACGTTCAGCGAGAACATCACCGCCAACGCAGGTTTCAGCTACCTGTGAAAACCAAGGTTCTGGCACGATTTACAACACGAAGTACATGTTAGCTATAGGGAAGAAACTCAGAATGTGAAACAGTTCACAATGGAAAACCCGCTTCGAACGAAATCCCACATTTCTCACACAGCGTTTGTAAAACAAAATGCGCTGAAATGCAGCTTATTGAGTATTCCGCACAAAGTAATGATCTAGCTGCTCCTTTGAAATGCATTCAACTCCATTTTCAGCGAGAACATCAGCACGAATGCAGTTTTCAGCTACCTTTGAAAACCAGGGTTCTGGCACCATTTACAACACGAAGTACATGTTAGGTATACGGAAGAAAAAGACAATGCGCTGAAATGCAGCTTATTGAGTATTCCACACAAAGAACTGATCTAGCAGCTCCTTTGAAATGCAGACAACTCCCAATTCAGCGAGAACATCAGCACCAATGCAGTTTTCACCTACCTTTGAAATCCAGGGTTCTGGCACCATTTACAACACGAAGTACATATTAGGTATAGGGAATAAAAACACAATGCGCTGAAATGCAGCTTATTGAGTATTCCGCACAAAGTAATGATCTAGCTGCTCCTTTGAAATGTATACAACTCCACGTTCAGTGAGAACATCAGAGCCAACGCAGTTTTCAGCTACCTATGAAAACCAAGGTTCTGGCACGATTTACAACACGAAGTACATGTTAGCTATAGGGAAGAAACTCAGAATGTGATACTGCTTCACAATGGAAAACCCGCTTCGAACGAAATCAAACATTTCTCCCACAGCGTCTATAACACACAATGCGCTGAAATGCAGCTTATTGAGTATTCCGCACAAAGTAATGATCTAGCTGCTCCTTTGAAATGCATTCAACTCCATGTTCAGCGAGTACATCAGCACGAATGCAGTTTTCAGCTAACTTTGAAAACCAAGGTTCTGGAACCATTTACAACACGAAGTACATGTTAGCTATAGGGAAGAAACTCAGAATGTGATACTGCTTCACAATGGAAAACCCGCTTCGAACGAAATCAAACATTTCTCCCACAGCGTCTATAACACACAATGCGCTGAAATGCAGCTTATTGAGTATTCCACACAAAGAACTGATCTAGCTGCTCCTTTGAAATGCAGACAACTCCACATTAAGCGAGAACATCAGCGCCAACGCTGTTTTCAGCTACCTTTGAAAACCAGGTTTCTGGCAACATTTACAACACGACGTAAATGTTAGCTATAGGGCAGAAAAACACAATGCGCTGAAATGCAGCTTATTGAGTATTCCGCACAAAGTAATGATCTAGCTGCTCCTTTGAAATGCGGACAACTCCACATTCAGCGAGAACATCAGAGCCAACGCAGTTTTCAGCTACCTTTGAAAACTAAGGTTCTGGCACGATTTACAACACTAAGTACTTGTTAGCTATAGGGAAGAAACACACTGCGTGGAAATGCAGCTAATACAGTATTCCGCACAAAGTAGTGATCTAGCTGCTCCTTTGAAATGCATTCAACTCCATGTTCAGCGAGTACATCAGCACGAATGCAGTTTTCAGCTAACTTTGAAAACCAAGGTTCTGGAACCATTTACAACACGAAGTACATGTTAGCTACAGGGAAGAAACTCAGAATGTGAAACAGTTCACAATGGAAAACCCGGTTCGAACATAATCCCACATTTCTCACAGAGCGTCTATAGAACACAATGCGCTGAAATGCAGCTTATTGAGTATTCCGCACAAAGTAATGATCTAGCTGCTCCTTTAAAATGCAGACAACTCCACGTTCACCGAGAACATCAGCGCCAACGCAGTTTTCAGCTGCATTTGAAATCCAGGGTTCTGGCAACATTTACAAAACGAAGTACATGTTAGCTATAGGGAAGAAACTCAGAATGTGATACTGCTTCACAATGGAAAACCCGCTTCGAACGAAATCAAACATTTCTCCCACAGCGTCTATAACACACAATGCGCTGAAATGCAGCTTATTGTGTATTCCGCACAAAGTAATGATCTGGCTGCTCCTTTGAAATGCAGACAACTCCACATTCAGCGAGAAATTCAGCACCAACGCAGTTTTCAGCTACCTTTGAAAACCAAGGTTCTGGCACCATTTACAAAACGAAGTACATGTTAGCTATAGGGAAGAAACTCAGAATGTGGAAACAGTTCACAATGGAAAACCCGCTTCGAACGAAATCCCACATTTCTCACACAGTGTCTATAAAACACAATGCGCTGAAATGCAGCTTATTGAGTATCCCACACAAAGAAATGATCTAGCTGCTCCTTTGAAATGCAGACAACTCCACATTCAGAGAGAACATCAGCGCCAACGCTGTTTTCAGCTACCTTTGAAAACCAGGTTTCTGGCAACATTTACAACACGACGTAAATGTTAGCTATAGGCAGAAAAACACAATGCGCTGAAATGCAGCTTATTGAGTATTCCACACAAAGTAATGATCTAGCTGCTCCTTTGAATTGCAGATTATTGCACGTTCAACGAGAACATCAGCACCGACGCAGTTTTCAGCTACCTTTGAAAACTAAGGTTCTGGCACGATTTACAACACGAAGTACATGTTAGCTATAGGGAAGAAACTCAGAATGTGAAACAGTTCACAATGGAAAACCCGCTTCGAACGAAATCCCACATTTCTCACACAGCGTTTGTAAAACAAAATGCGCTGAAATGCAGCTTATTGAGTATTCCGCACAAAGTAATGATCTAGCTGCTCCTTTGAAATGCATTCAACTCCATTTTCAGCGAGAACATCAGCACGAATGCAGTTTTCAGCTACCTTTGAAAACCAAGGTTCTGGCACCATTTACAACACGAAGTACATGTTAGGTATACGGAAGAAAAAGACAATGCGCTGAAATGCAGCTTATTGAGTATTCTACACAAAGAACTGATCTAGCAGCTCCTTTGAAATGCAGACAACTCCCAATTCAGCGAGAACATCAGCACCAATGCAGTTTTCAGCTACCTTTGAAATCCAGGGTTCTGGCACCATTTACAACACGAAGTCCATATTAGGTATAGGGAATAAAAACACAATGCGCTGAAATGCAGCTTATTGAGTATTCCGCACAAAGTAATGATCTAGCTGCTCCTTTGAAATGCATTCAACTCCATGTTCAGCGAGTACATCAGCACGAATGCAGTTTTCAGCTAACGTTGAAAACCAAGGTTCTGGAACCATTTACAACACGAAGTACATGTTAGCTATAGGGAAGAAACTCAGAATGTGATACTGCTTCACAATGGAAAACCCGCTTCGAACGAAATCAAACATTTCTCCCACAGCGTCTATAACACACAATGCGCTGAAATGCATCTTATTGTGTATTCCGCACAAAGTAATGATCTAGCTGCTCCTTTGAACTGCAGACAACTCCACATTCAGCGAGAAATTCAGCACCAACGCAGTTTTCAGCTACCTTTGAAAACCAAGGTTCTGGCACTATTTACAACACGAAGTACATGTTAGCTATAGGGAAGAAACTCGGAATGTGGAAACAGTTCACAATGGAAAACCCGCTTCGAACGAAATCCCACATTTCTCACACAGTGTCTATATAACACAATGCGCTGAAATGCAGCTTATTGAGTATTCCACACAAAGAAATGATCTAGCTGCTCCTTTGAAATGCAGACAACTCCACATTCAGCGAGAACATCAGCGCCAATGCAGTTTTCAGCTACCTTTGAAAACCAGGTTTCTGGCAACATTTACAACACGACGTAAATGTTAGCTATAGGGAATAAAAACACAATGCGCTGAAATGCAGCTTATTGAGTATTCCACACAAAGTAATGATCTAGCTGCTCCTTTGAATTGCAGGTAATTCCACGTTCAACGAGAACATCAGCACCGACGCAGTTTTCAGCTACCTTTGAGAACCAAGGTTCTGGCACGATTTACAACACGAAGTACATGTTAGCTATAGGGAAGAAACACAATGCGCTGAAATGCAGCTTATTGAGTATTCCGCACAAAGTAATGATCTAGCTGCTCCTTTGAAATGCGGACAACTCCACATTCAGCGAGAACATCAGAGCCAACGCAGTTTTCAGCTACCTTTGAAAACTAAGGTTCTGGCACTATTTACAACACTAAGTACTTGTTAGCTATAGGGAAGAAACACACTGCGTGGAAATGCAGCTAATACAGTATTCCGCACAAAGTAGTGATCTAGCTGCTCCTTTGAAATGCATTCAATCCACGTTCAGCGAGAACATGAGCGCCAACGCAGGTTTCAGCTACCTTTGAAAACTAAGGTTCTGGTACCATTTACAACACGAAGTGCATGTTAGCTATAGGGAAGAAACTCCGAATGTGATACTGCTTCACAATTGAAAACCCGCTTTGAACGAAATCCCACATTTCTCACACAGCGTCTATAAACACAATGCGCTGAAATGCAGCTTATTGAGTATTCCGCACAAAGTAATGATCTATCTGATCCTTTGAAATGCAGAAAACTCCACATTCAGTGAGATCATCAGAGCCAACGCAGTTTTCTGCTACCTTTGAAAACCAAGGTTCTGGCACGATTTACAACACGAAGTACATGTTAGCTATAGGGAAGAAAAACAACGCGCTGAAATGCAGCTTATTGAGTATTCCGCACAAAGTAATGATCTAGCTGCTCCTTTGAAATGCATTCAACTCCATGTTCAGCGAGTACATCAGCACGAATGCAGTTTTCAGCTAACTTTGAAAACCAAGGTTCTGGAACCATTTACAACACGAAGTACATGTTAGCTATAGGGAAGAAACTCAGAATGTGATACTGCTTCACAATGGAAAACCCGCTTCGAACGAAATCAAACATTTCTCCCACAGCGTCTATAACACACAATGCGCTGAAATGCAGCTTATTGAGTATTCCACACAAAGAACTGATCTAGCTGCTCCTTTGAAATGCAGACAACTCCACATTAAGCGAGAACATCAGCGCCAACGCTGTTTTCAGCTACCTTTGAAAACCAGGTTTCTGGCAACATTTACAACACGACGTAAATGTTAGCTATAGGGCAGAAAAACACAATGCGCTGAAATGCAGCTTATTGAGTATTCCGCACAAAGTAATGATCTAGCTGCTCCTTTGAAATGCGGACAACTCCACATTCAGCGAGAACATCAGAGCCAACGCAGTTTTCAGCTACCTTTGAAAACTAAGGTTCTGGCACGATTTACAACACTAAGTACTTGTTAGCTATAGGGAAGAAACACACTGCGTGGAAATGCAGCTAATACAGTATTCCGCACAAAGTAGTGATCTAGCTGCTCCTTTGAAATGCATTCAACTCCATGTTCAGCGAGTACATCAGCACGAATGCAGTTTTCAGCTAACTTTGAAAACCAAGGTTCTGGAACCATTTACAACACGAAGTACATGTTAGCTACAGGGAAGAAACTCAGAATGTGAAACAGTTCACAATGGAAAACCCGGTTCGAACATAATCCCACATTTCTCACAGAGCGTCTATAGAACACAATGCGCTGAAATGCAGCTTATTGAGTATTCCGCACAAAGTAATGATCTAGCTGCTCCTTTAAAATGCAGACAACTCCACGTTCACCGAGAACATCAGCGCCAACGCAGTTTTCAGCTGCATTTGAAATCCAGGGTTCTGGCAACATTTACAAAACGAAGTACATGTTAGCTATAGGGAAGAAACTCAGAATGTGATACTGCTTCACAATGGAAAACCCGCTTCGAACGAAATCAAACATTTCTCCCACAGCGTCTATAACACACAATGCGCTGAAATGCAGCTTATTGTGTATTCCGCACAAAGTAATGATCTGGCTGCTCCTTTGAAATGCAGACAACTCCACATTCAGCGAGAAATTCAGCACCAACGCAGTTTTCAGCTACCTTTGAAAACCAAGGTTCTGGCACCATTTACAAAACGAAGTACATGTTAGCTATAGGGAAGAAACTCAGAATGTGGAAACAGTTCACAATGGAAAACCCGCTTCGAACGAAATCCCACATTTCTCACACAGTGTCTATAAAACACAATGCGCTGAAATGCAGCTTATTGAGTATCCCACACAAAGAAATGATCTAGCTGCTCCTTTGAAATGCAGACAACTCCACATTCAGAGAGAACATCAGCGCCAACGCTGTTTTCAGCTACCTTTGAAAACCAGGTTTCTGGCAACATTTACAACACGACGTAAATGTTAGCTATAGGCAGAAAAACACAATGCGCTGAAATGCAGCTTATTGAGTATTCCACACAAAGTAATGATCTAGCTGCTCCTTTGAATTGCAGATTATTGCACGTTCAACGAGAACATCAGCACCGACGCAGTTTTCAGCTACCTTTGAAAACTAAGGTTCTGGCACGATTTACAACACGAAGTACATGTTAGCTATAGGGAAGAAACTCAGAATGTGAAACAGTTCACAATGGAAAACCCGCTTCGAACGAAATCCCACATTTCTCACACAGCGTTTGTAAAACAAAATGCGCTGAAATGCAGCTTATTGAGTATTCCGCACAAAGTAATGATCTAGCTGCTCCTTTGAAATGCATTCAACTCCATTTTCAGCGAGAACATCAGCACGAATGCAGTTTTCAGCTACCTTTGAAAACCAAGGTTCTGGCACCATTTACAACACGAAGTACATGTTAGGTATACGGAAGAAAAAGACAATGCGCTGAAATGCAGCTTATTGAGTATTCTACACAAAGAACTGATCTAGCAGCTCCTTTGAAATGCAGACAACTCCCAATTCAGCGAGAACATCAGCACCAATGCAGTTTTCACCTACCTTTGAAATCCAGGGTTCTGGCACCATTTACAACACGAAGTCCATATTAGGTATAGGGAATAAAAACACAATGCGCTGAAATGCAGCTTATTGAGTATTCCGCACAAAGTAATGATCTAGCTGCTCCTTTGAAATGCATTCAACTCCATGTTCAGCGAGTACATCAGCACGAATGCAGTTTTCAGCTAACGTTGAAAACCAAGGTTCTGGAACCATTTACAACACGAAGTACATGTTAGCTATAGGGAAGAAACTCAGAATGTGATACTGCTTCACAATGGAAAACCCGCTTCGAACGAAATCAAACATTTCTCCCACAGCGTCTATAACACACAATGCGCTGAAATGCATCTTATTGTGTATTCCGCACAAAGTAATGATCTAGCTGCTCCTTTGAACTGCAGACAACTCCACATTCAGCGAGAAATTCAGCACCAACGCAGTTTTCAGCTACCTTTGAAAACCAAGGTTCTGGCACTATTTACAACACGAAGTACATGTTAGCTATAGGGAAGAAACTCGGAATGTGGAAACAGTTCACAATGGAAAACCCGCTTCGAACGAAATCCCACATTTCTCACACAGTGTCTATATAACACAATGCGCTGAAATGCAGCTTATTGAGTATTCCACACAAAGAAATGATCTAGCTGCTCCTTTGAAATGCAGACAACTCCACATTCAGCGAGAACATCAGCGCCAATGCAGTTTTCAGCTACCTTTGAAAACCAGGTTTCTGGCAACATTTACAACACGACGTAAATGTTAGCTATAGGGAATAAAAACACAATGCGCTGAAATGCAGCTTATTGAGTATTCCACACAAAGTAATGATCTAGCTGCTCCTTTGAATTGCAGGTAATTCCACGTTCAACGAGAACATCAGCACCGACGCAGTTTTCAGCTACCTTTGAGAACCAAGGTTCTGGCACGATTTACAACACGAAGTACATGTTAGCTATAGGGAAGAAACACAATGCGCTGAAATGCAGCTTATTGAGTATTCCGCACAAAGTAATGATCTAGCTGCTCCTTTGAAATGCGGACAACTCCACATTCAGCGAGAACATCAGAGCCAACGCAGTTTTCAGCTACCTTTGAAAACTAAGGTTCTGGCACTATTTACAACACTAAGTACTTGTTAGCTATAGGGAAGAAACACACTGCGTGGAAATGCAGCTAATACAGTATTCCGCACAAAGTAGTGATCTAGCTGCTCCTTTGAAATGCATTCAATCCACGTTCAGCGAGAACATGAGCGCCAACGCAGGTTTCAGCTACCTTTGAAAACTAAGGTTCTGGTACCATTTACAACACGAAGTGCATGTTAGCTATAGGGAAGAAACTCCGAATGTGATACTGCTTCACAATTGAAAACCCGCTTTGAACGAAATCCCACATTTCTCACACAGCGTCTATAAACACAATGCGCTGAAATGCAGCTTATTGAGTATTCCGCACAAAGTAATGATCTATCTGATCCTTTGAAATGCAGAAAACTCCACATTCAGTGAGATCATCAGAGCCAACGCAGTTTTCTGCTACCTTTGAAAACCAAGGTTCTGGCACGATTTACAACACGAAGTACATGTTAGCTATAGGGAAGAAAAACAACGCGCTGAAATGCAGCTTATTGAGTATTCCGCACAAAGTAATGATCTAGCTGCTCCTTTGAAATGCATTCAACTCCATGTTCAGCGAGTACATCAGCACGAATGCAGTTTTCAGCTAACTTTGAAAACCAAGGTTCTGGAACCATTTACAACACGAAGTACATGTTAGCTATAGGGAAGAAACTCAGAATGTGATACTGCTTCACAATGGAAAACCCGCTTCGAACGAAATCAAACATTTCTCCCACAGCGTCTATAACACACAATGCGCTGAAATGCAGCTTATTGAGTATTCCACACAAAGAACTGATCTAGCTGCTCCTTTGAAATGCAGACAACTCCACATTAAGCGAGAACATCAGCGCCAACGCTGTTTTCAGCTACCTTTGAAAACCAGGTTTCTGGCAACATTTACAACACGACGTAAATGTTAGCTATAGGGCAGAAAAACACAATGCGCTGAAATGCAGCTTATTGAGTATTCCGCACAAAGTAATGATCTAGCTGCTCCTTTGAAATGCGGACAACTCCACATTCAGCGAGAACATCAGAGCCAACGCAGTTTTCAGCTACCTTTGAAAACTAAGGTTCTGGCACGATTTACAACACTAAGTACTTGTTAGCTATAGGGAAGAAACACACTGCGTGGAAATGCAGCTAATACAGTATTCCGCACAAAGTAGTGATCTAGCTGCTCCTTTGAAATGCATTCAACTCCATGTTCAGCGAGTACATCAGCACGAATGCAGTTTTCAGCTAACTTTGAAAACCAAGGTTCTGGAACCATTTACAACACGAAGTACATGTTAGCTACAGGGAAGAAACTCAGAATGTGAAACAGTTCACAATGGAAAACCCGGTTCGAACATAATCCCACATTTCTCACAGAGCGTCTATAGAACACAATGCGCTGAAATGCAGCTTATTGAGTATTCCGCACAAAGTAATGATCTAGCTGCTCCTTTAAAATGCAGACAACTCCACGTTCACCGAGAACATCAGCGCCAACGCAGTTTTCAGCTGCATTTGAAATCCAGGGTTCTGGCAACATTTACAAAACGAAGTACATGTTAGCTATAGGGAAGAAACTCAGAATGTGATACTGCTTCACAATGGAAAACCCGCTTCGAACGAAATCAAACATTTCTCCCACAGCGTCTATAACACACAATGCGCTGAAATGCAGCTTATTGTGTATTCCGCACAAAGTAATGATCTGGCTGCTCCTTTGAAATGCAGACAACTCCACATTCAGCGAGAAATTCAGCACCAACGCAGTTTTCAGCTACCTTTGAAAACCAAGGTTCTGGCACCATTTACAAAACGAAGTACATGTTAGCTATAGGGAAGAAACTCAGAATGTGGAAACAGTTCACAATGGAAAACCCGCTTCGAACGAAATCCCACATTTCTCACACAGTGTCTATAAAACACAATGCGCTGAAATGCAGCTTATTGAGTATCCCACACAAAGAAATGATCTAGCTGCTCCTTTGAAATGCAGACAACTCCACATTCAGAGAGAACATCAGCGCCAACGCTGTTTTCAGCTACCTTTGAAAACCAGGTTTCTGGCAACATTTACAACACGACGTAAATGTTAGCTATAGGCAGAAAAACACAATGCGCTGAAATGCAGCTTATTGAGTATTCCACACAAAGTAATGATCTAGCTGCTCCTTTGAATTGCAGATTATTGCACGTTCAACGAGAACATCAGCACCGACGCAGTTTTCAGCTACCTTTGAAAACTAAGGTTCTGGCACGATTTACAACACGAAGTACATGTTAGCTATAGGGAAGAAACTCAGAATGTGAAACAGTTCACAATGGAAAACCCGCTTCGAACGAAATCCCACATTTCTCACACAGCGTTTGTAAAACAAAATGCGCTGAAATGCAGCTTATTGAGTATTCCGCACAAAGTAATGATCTAGCTGCTCCTTTGAAATGCATTCAACTCCATTTTCAGCGAGAACATCAGCACGAATGCAGTTTTCAGCTACCTTTGAAAACCAAGGTTCTGGCACCATTTACAACACGAAGTACATGTTAGGTATACGGAAGAAAAAGACAATGCGCTGAAATGCAGCTTATTGAGTATTCTACACAAAGAACTGATCTAGCAGCTCCTTTGAAATGCAGACAACTCCCAATTCAGCGAGAACATCAGCACCAATGCAGTTTTCAGCTACCTTTGAAATCCAGGGTTCTGGCACCATTTACAACACGAAGTCCATATTAGGTATAGGGAATAAAAACACAATGCGCTGAAATGCAGCTTATTGAGTATTCCGCACAAAGTAATGATCTAGCTGCTCCTTTGAAATGCATTCAACTCCATGTTCAGCGAGTACATCAGCACGAATGCAGTTTTCAGCTAACGTTGAAAACCAAGGTTCTGGAACCATTTACAACACGAAGTACATGTTAGCTATAGGGAAGAAACTCAGAATGTGATACTGCTTCACAATGGAAAACCCGCTTCGAACGAAATCAAACATTTCTCCCACAGCGTCTATAACACACAATGCGCTGAAATGCATCTTATTGTGTATTCCGCACAAAGTAATGATCTAGCTGCTCCTTTGAAATGCAGACAACTCCACATTCAGCGAGAAATTCAGCACCAACGCAGTTTTCAGCTACCTTTGAAAACCAAGGTTCTGGCACTATTTACAACACGAAGTACATGTTAGCTATAGGGAAGAAACTCGGAATGTGGAAACAGTTCACAATGGAAAACCCGCTTCGAACGAAATCCCACATTTCTCACACAGTGTCTATATAACACAATGCGCTGAAATGCAGCTTATTGAGTATTCCACACAAAGAAATGATCTAGCTGCTCCTTTGAAATGCAGACAACTCCACATTCAGCGAGAACATCAGCGCCAATGCAGTTTTCAGCTACCTTTGAAAACCAGGTTTCTGGCAACATTTACAACACGACGTAAATGTTAGCTATAGGGAATAAAAACACAATGCGCTGAAATGCAGCTTATTGAGTATTCCACACAAAGTAATGATCTAGCTGCTCCTTTGAATTGCAGGTAATTCCACGTTCAACGAGAACATCAGCACCGACGCAGTTTTCAGCTACCTTTGAGAACCAAGGTTCTGGCACGATTTACAACACGAAGTACATGTTAGCTATAGGGAAGAAACACAATGCGCTGAAATGCAGCTTATTGAGTATTCCGCACAAAGTAATGATCTAGCTGCTCCTTTGAAATGCGGACAACTCCACATTCAGCGAGAACATCAGAGCCAACGCAGTTTTCAGCTACCTTTGAAAACTAAGGTTCTGGCACTATTTACAACACTAAGTACTTGTTAGCTATAGGGAAGAAACACACTGCGTGGAAATGCAGCTAATACAGTATTCCGCACAAAGTAGTGATCTAGCTGCTCCTTTGAAATGCATTCAATCCACGTTCAGCGAGAACATGAGCGCCAACGCAGGTTTCAGCTACCTTTGAAAACTAAGGTTCTGGTACCATTTACAACACGAAGTGCATGTTAGCTATAGGGAAGAAACTCCGAATGTGATACTGCTTCACAATTGAAAACCCGCTTTGAACGAAATCCCACATTTCTCACACAGCGTCTATAAAACACAATGCGCTGAAATGCAGCTTATTGAGTATTCCGCACAAAGTAATGATCTATCTGATCCTTTGAAATGCAGAAAACTCCACATTCAGTGAGATCATCAGAGCCAACGCAGTTTTCTGCTACCTTTGAAAACCAAGGTTCTGGCACGATTTACAACACGAAGTACATGTTAGCTATAGGGAAGAAAAACAACGCGCTGAAATGCAGCTTATTGAGTATTCCGCACAAAGTAATGATCTAGCTGCTCCTTTGAAATGCATTCAACTCCATGTTCAGCGAGTACATCAGCACGAATGCAGTTTTCAGCTAACTTTGAAAACCAAGGTTCTGGAACCATTTACAACACGAAGTACATGTTAGCTATAGGGAAGAAACTCAGAATGTGATACTGCTTCACAATGGAAAACCCGCTTCGAACGAAATCAAACATTTCTCCCACAGCGTCTATAACACACAATGCGCTGAAATGCAGCTTATTGAGTATTCCACACAAAGAACTGATCTAGCTGCTCCTTTGAAATGCAGACAACTCCACATTAAGCGAGAACATCAGCGCCAACGCTGTTTTCAGCTACCTTTGAAAACCAGGTTTCTGGCAACATTTACAACACGACGTAAATGTTAGCTATAGGGCAGAAAAACACAATGCGCTGAAATGCAGCTTATTGAGTATTCCGCACAAAGTAATGATCTAGCTGCTCCTTTGAAATGCGGACAACTCCACATTCAGCGAGAACATCAGAGCCAACGCAGTTTTCAGCTACCTTTGAAAACTAAGGTTCTGGCACGATTTACAACACTAAGTACTTGTTAGCTATAGGGAAGAAACACACTGCGTGGAAATGCAGCTAATACAGTATTCCGCACAAAGTAGTGATCTAGCTGCTCCTTTGAAATGCATTCAACTCCATGTTCAGCGAGTACATCAGCACGAATGCAGTTTTCAGCTAACTTTGAAAACCAAGGTTCTGGAACCATTTACAACACGAAGTACATGTTAGCTACAGGGAAGAAACTCAGAATGTGAAACAGTTCACAATGGAAAACCCGGTTCGAACATAATCCCACATTTCTCACAGAGCGTCTATAGAACACAATGCGCTGAAATGCAGATTATTGAGTATTCCGCACAAAGTAATGATCTAGCTGCTCCTTTAAAATGCAGACAACTCCACGTTCACCGAGAACATCAGCGCCAACGCAGTTTTCAGCTGCATTTGAAATCCAGGGTTCTGGCAACATTTACAAAACGAAGTACATGTTAGCTATAGGGAAGAAACTCAGAATGTGATACTGCTTCACAATGGAAAACCCGCTTCGAACGAAATCAAACATTTCTCCCACAGCGTCTATAACACACAATGCGCTGAAATGCAGCTTATTGTGTATTCCGCACAAAGTAATGATCTGGCTGCTCCTTTGAAATGCAGACAACTCCACATTCAGCGAGAAATTCAGCACCAACGCAGTTTTCAGCTACCTTTGAAAACCAAGGTTCTGGCACCATTTACAAAACGAAGTACATGTTAGCTATAGGGAAGAAACTCAGAATGTGGAAACAGTTCACAATGGAAAACCCGCTTCGAACGAAATCCCACATTTCTCACACAGTGTCTATAAAACACAATGCGCTGAAATGCAGCTTATTGAGTATCCCACACAAAGAAATGATCTAGCTGCTCCTTTGAAATGCAGACAACTCCACATTCAGAGAGAACATCAGCGCCAACGCTGTTTTCAGCTACCTTTGAAAACCAGGTTTCTGGCAACATTTACAACACGACGTAAATGTTAGCTATAGGCAGAAAAACACAATGCGCTGAAATGCAGCTTATTGAGTATTCCACACAAAGTAATGATCTAGCTGCTCCTTTGAATTGCAGATTATTGCACGTTCAACGAGAACATCAGCACCGACGCAGTTTTCAGCTACCTTTGAAAACTAAGGTTCTGGCACGATTTACAACACGAAGTACATGTTAGCTATAGGAAGAAACTCAGAATGTGAAACAGTTCACAATGGAAAACCCGCTTCGAACGAAATCCCACATTTCTCACACAGCGTTTGTAAAACAAATGCGCTGAAATGCAGCTTATTGAGTATTCCGCACAAAGTAATGATCTAGCTGCTCCTTTGAAATGCGATCAACTCCATTTTCAGCGAGAACATCAGCACGAATGCAGTTTTCAGCTACCTTTGAAAACCAAGGTTCTGGCACCATTTACAACACGAAGTACATGTTAGGTATACGGAAGAAAAAGACAATGCGCTGAAATGCAGCTTATTGAGTATTCTACACAAAGAACTGATCTAGCTGCTCCTTTGAAATGCAGACAACTCCACATTCAGCGAGAACATCAGCACCAACGCAGTTTTCAGCTACCTTTGAAATCTAAGGTTCTGGCACCATTTACAACACGAAGTCCATATTAGGTATAGGGAATAAAAACACAATGCGCTGAAATGCAGCTTATTGAGTATTCCGCACAAAGTAATGATCTAGCTGCTCCTTTGAAATGCATTCAACTCCATGTTCAGCGAGTACATCAGCACAACGCAGTTTTCAGCTAACTTTGAAAACCAAGGTTCTGGAACCATTTACAACACGAAGTACATGTTAGCTATAGGGAAGAAACTCAGAATGTGATACTGCTTCACAATGGAAAACCCGCTTCGAACGAAATCAAACATTTCTCCCACAGCGTCTATAACACACAATGCGCTGAAATGCATCTTATTGGTATTCCGCACAAAGTAATGATCTAGCTGCTCCTTTGAAATGCAGACAACTCCACATTCAGCGAGAACATCAGCACCAACGCAGTTTTCAGCTACCTTTGAAAACCAAGGTTCTGGCACTATTTACAACACGAAGTACATGTTAGCTATAGGGAAGAAACTCGGAATGTGGAAACAGTTCACAATGGAAAACCCGCTTCGAACGAAATCCCACATTTCTCACACAGTGTCTATATAACACAATGCGCTGAAATGCAGCTTATTGAGTATTCCACACAAAGAATGATCTAGCTGCTCCTTTGAAATGCAGACAACTCCACATTCAGCGAGAACATCAGCGCCAATGCAGTTTTCAGCTACCTTTGAAAACCAGGTTCTGGCAACATTTACAACACGAAGTAAATGTTAGCTATAGGGAATAAAAACACAATGCGCTGAAATGCAGCTTATTGAGTATTCCACACAAAGTAATGATCTAGCTGCTCCTTTGAAATGCAGTCAACTCCACGTTCAGCGAGAACATCAGCACCGAATGCAGTTTTCAGCTACCTTTGAGAACCAAGGTTCTGGCACGATTTACAACACGAAGTACATGTTAGCTATAGGGAAGAAAACACAATGCGCTGAAATGCAGCTTATTGAGTATTCCGCACAAAGTAATGATCTAGCTGCTCCTTTGAAATGCGACAACTCCACATTCAGCGAGAACATCAGAGCCAACGCAGTTTTCAGCTACCTTTGAAAACCAAGGTTCTGGCACTATTTACAACACTAAGTACTTGTTAGCTATAGGGAAGAAACACACTGCGTGGAAATGCAGCTAATACAGTATTCCGCACAAAGTAATGATCTAGCTGCTCCTTTGAAATGCATTCAACTCCACGTTCAGCGAGAACATCAGCGCCAACGCAGTTTTCAGCTACCTTTGAAAACCAAGGTTCTGGTACCATTTACAACACGAAGTACATGTTAGCTATAGGGAAGAAACTCCGAATGTGATACTGCTTCACAATGGAAAACCCGCTTCGAACGAAATCCCACATTTCTCACACAGCGTTTGTAAAACAAAATGCGCTGAAATGCAGCTTATTGATTATTCCGCACAAAGTAATGATCTAGCTGCTCCTTTGAAATGCATTCAACTCCCATTTCAGCGAGAACATCAGCACGAATGCAGTTTTCAGCTACCTTTGAAAACCAGGTTTCTGGCACCATTTACAACACGAAGTACATGTTAGGTATACGGAAGAAAAAGAAAATGCGCTGAAATGCAGCTTATTGAGTATTCCGCACAAAGTAATGATCTAGCTGCTCCTTTGAAATGCAGACAACTCCACATTCAGCGAGAACATCAGAGCCAACGCAGTTTTCAGCTACCTATGAAAACCAAGGTTCTGGCACGATTTACAACACGAAGTACATGTTAGCTATAGGGAAGAAAAACACTGCGCTGAAATGCAGCTTATTGAGTATTCCGCACAAAGTAATGATCTAGCTGCTCCTTTGAAATGCATTCAACTCCATGTTCAGCGAGTACATCAGCACGAATGCAGTTTTCAGCTAACTTTGAAAACCAAGGTTCTGGAACCATTTACAACACGAAGTACATGTTAGCTACAGGGAAGAAACTCAGAATGTGAAACAGTTCACAATGGAAAACCCGGTTCGAACATAATCCCACATTTCTCACAGAGCGTCTATAGAACACAATGCGCTGAAATGCAGATTATTGAGTATTCCGCACAAAGTAATGATCTAGCTGCTCCTTTGAAATGCAGACAACTCCACGTTCAGCGAGAACATCAGCGCCAACGCAGTTTTCAGCTAGCTTTGAAAACCAGGTTCTGGCAACATTTACAACACGAAGTACATGTTAGCTATAGGGAAGAAACTCAGAATGTGATACTGCTTCACAATGGAAAACCCGCTTCGAACGAAATCAAACATTTCTCCCACAGCGTCTATAACACACAATGCGCTGAAATGCAGCTTATTGAGTATTCCGCACAAAGTAATGATCTAGCTGCTCCTTTGAAATGCAGACAACTCCACATTCAGCGAGAACATCAGCACCAACGCAGTTTTCAGCTACCTTTGAAAACCAAGGTTCTGGCACCATTTACAACACGAAGTACATGTTAGCTATAGGGAAGAAACTCAGAATGTGGAAACAGTTCACAATGGAAAACCCGCTTCGAACGAAATCCCACATTTCTCACACAGTGTCTATAAAACACAATGCGCTGAAATACAGCTTATTGAGTATTCCGATTCAAAGTAATGATCTAGCTGCTCCTTTGAATTGCATACAACTCCACATTCAGCGAGAACGTCTACACCACGCAGTTTTCAGCTACCTTTGAAAACCAAGCTTCTGGCACCATTTACATCACGACGTACATGTTAGCTATAGGCAGAAAAACACAA